>NC_134094.1:78590119-78890119 GCF_000715075.1 Nicotiana tabacum | reverse complement strand
CCAGTACAAGGCAGATTTCAAGGGAGATGTCATCCCATTTATGTTCGAAGCACAACATATGTGGAACCAAAAGATCATCGTGGAAGGAGAAACCATTGAGCCAGATATGTATCTCGCCAACCATATGCACTACTATCTAACATGATTAGAAGACAACATAGCTGGGGACATAAAACTAGGATTCAATCTAAAGAATATGATCATAGATAAAGTGGCTGAGGTACATGTGAAGTACAAGAGGCTACGCAAAAGGGTGTTCGAATCAGAAGCTAAGCATCTGGAGCAACATAAGGCAAACATGGAGGCGATAAAGGGATGGAAAGAGATTTCCACTAAGTCGATGGAAAGATTAGAATACTTGGAGCAAGGACTGATGGATCTAGAAGGGAAGATGAGGAAGGGACTTTGGGATTGTCAGGACATGGAAGATGATGAAGGAGGAAAGTTGGCAAAAGCTTACTTATTGCTGGACATGTGCGATCTGAGGAACATGATTGATGGGATTAAGAGAGCCAAGCATGGAAAAGTTCCTTCAGGGACCAAGTAGATTAGTAGATGATGTTCTTTACTGTTTTCTAGCTTAGATTAGATTTCGATGTAATAAGGCCTAATGCCATTAGTAACTTCATTACTATTGTCGATTTAGTGAAAGTTTGTTTTGGCTTATTTTCGCATTAATGAAATGAATCAAGTTAGCATTAATTTGCTCCAAGTCTATGTGTCGCTTAGGCTTACCTTAAGCACAATGGGGTCCCCCAAAATAGTACATGAATTATTGCATGACTTTGTGAAACATGTTTAAATATTGCGAACACTCTTTTATTTCACCTTACCAACTTGGTTACCTTTTGCATTTTATTTCTTTTTGATTATTCCCATTCCCAAAGGTTGGTTCGTATATACTGACATCATCAGCATACCACACTAGATCCAGATGTCCTCCACCACCTCCTCCACCTAGCGACTCGAAAAGCAAAAGCAAGGACAAAGGGAAAATGTATGATTTAAGTGGTATCCGGAAAGATAATGCTGTTGTGGCGGAAAATGTTGAAACTTCATATGGTAGAAGCACTATGGGGCAGAATGAGTTGGTCTTACGTTTGGAGTAGAAAATCCTTTAACTATAGGGCGGGCTTGAGCAGGTCCAGAATCTGGCAAACCTTTCCCTTACTCTCAATGTTCCCAACATCAACCAGCAAAACTCAACTACCCAGAACCAAACACCACCACAAAACACACAAAACCAGAATCCACCACCCACAACTCCAAATCCTCCCGCACTACACCAGTATCATAATCCCGCACCATCATCAAACTCAATACCCGCAAACCACTACTTATCACACTCCCCAAAATTCACTGTAACCTACTCTCGATCCACAAATCTCAACCAACGACCATCCATATATCCAATTTCTAGGAACTCATCAAGGCAATCTGATGTATGTGGAAACCTTATCCCATACCCCGCAGCAAACCCTATACATACCCGAACCGACTGAGAAGGACTTTCTCATTAGAAACATAGCGGGGGAACTAAAGAAACTCACAGGGAGAGTCCAGAGTTTTGAATGAGGCAAAGGCATTGAGGGTTTGAATTACGAAGATTTGTGTATTCAGCCAGATGTGGAACTACCAGAGGGTTACAAACCTCCAAAGTTCAAAATATTCGATGGCATTGTTGATCCGAAGGTGCATCTAAGAACATATTGCAACAAGCTTATAGGAGTAGGTAAAAATGAACAAATCCGCATGAAGCTATTAATGCAAAGTCTTACAAGAGAAGCCTTGTCTTGGTATATCAGTTAAAACCCAAAGAAGTGGGCAAACTGGGTAAGTATGGCATCAGACTTCATGGACAGATTCAGGTTCAACACAAAAAATGAGCCAAAAGTTTTCTATATTCAAAACCTCAAGAAGAAGCCGATAGAAACCTTCCGCATGTATGCTACTCGTTAAGAATCAGAGGCCGCAAAGTTAAGGCCAAAACTCAAAGAAGAACAAATGAACAAGTTCTTGGTTAGAGCTCAAGATACGCTGTATTATGAAAGATTGATGGTCATCGAGAATCATAAGTTCTCAGACATCATCAAGTTGGGAGAGAGAATATAAGAAGGAATCAAGAGCGGGATGGTGAATAATTTCGAGGCACTGCAAGACAAAAATAAATCATTGCAATTAGGAGGTATTTCAAAGAAGAAAGAAGTAGGTGCTATGATGGTAGCCTAGGGCCCTAAGTCTCCCCTCACATACCAAACACCTCCACCCAAATATTAACCCTCATCCCAAAATTACCAATACCCTGCCACCACCTACCATACCTACAACACTCAACCTGCATATTACCATTCACCTCCACTCGCCCGCAAAAACTACCTCAAGCCACGTCCAAATTTCGACCGTAAAACTCCTAGACAATACACCACAATTGCTGAACCCATAGCCCAAATGTATGAGAGACTGTAGGCCGCTGGTTACGTCACCCCTATTCCTGTTGTTGTTGTGGAAAATCCTTTCCAATGGATCAACCCAACAAAACATGTACTTATCATTCAGGCATGAAGAGTCTTACCATTGAGGAATGTCGCACATTAAAAGACAAGATTCTAATGCTGATCGACACTAAGGTTATACAAGCAAAGGAAGTTGCACCGAATGTCCGCAATAACCCTCTCTCGGATCATAGAGGTGAGGGAGTGAACGTGATAGAAACTGATGAGGAATGGGATCAGGAAGGGTCCATCGGACTCATTCGAGAGGGGGACACTCCAAAAACATCTCCGGTCACCTCACGTTAGTTGTGGTACAAACCCAGGCACCATTTGAAGTTGAGGTAGCTACACTCTTCATTGTAATGGTAGCTCCCACACCATCATACAAGTTTGATGTTGTCCCGTAGGATTATGTTGCGGAAGCAAGATGAAAGGGAAAAGCGAAAATGGAAGAAACAGGTTTCGCGCAAGGTATGACTAGAACTAACAAAGTTTACACACCTCAGAATCTGTGAGGAACAAGCAAAGAAGTTGTACATAAACCACATGTTGTTGAGACTGGCACTGACGATCTTTGGAGGAAGATACAAGCAAGGGAATACTCCGTTGTTGACCACTTGAATAAGACTCCTGCTCAAATATCCATTTTATCATTGTTCCAAAATTCAGACGCACACCAGAATGCCTTGATGAAAGTGTTGAGTGAAGCTTATGTACCCGCCGGCATCACTAGTAGAGAGATGGCTAACATGGTCGGGTAGGTACTGGAGAGTCACAAAATAACTTTTCACCAAGATGAATTACCGCTAGAAGGATTGAGTCACAATAAGGCGTTGCACATCACAGTGCAATTCGAGGACAAGTTCATTGCCAGGGTCTTGATAGATAGATGTTTGAGTCTGAACATATGTCCACTGATTAATCTGAAAAATATTAGGTAAGGGCTTGCACGAGATACGAAAGAGAAGCATGAATGTGAATACATTTGATGGATCTCAGAGAGCCACTATCGGGAAAATCAACCTTGATCTACAGATGGGTCCGACTTGGTTTGACATTGAGTACCAAGTTCTAGATATATCTGCTACTTACAACTTATTGTTGGGACGACCATGGATACATGCAGTTGGGGAAGTGGCTTCTATTCTACACCAAGCTATGAAGTTCGAATGGAATCATCAGGAGGTGATCATTCATGGAGACGGAAGCAACCCTATCTACACCAACCAGACCGTTTCAGTCATCAAAAACAGGAGGAAGTTGGGTGGAGAAACATATCACCGCATTGAGTGGGTAAACGCAATTGAAAAGGATTGATGGTGGAGTAAGAAGATAAAAAACATATTGCTGTGGATGGGATATGAACCAGGCAAGGGTCTCGGTAAAAAGCTTCAGGGGATCACTAAACCCATACAACCACAGTATCATGGCACGACCTCTGGACTCGGGTATAAATATACCGTACAAGAACATCAGGATTGGATACCTCCATGGCGTGCCCATTATCATCCGCTGGAACAACCCATACCACCTCTGCACTAGACATTCCGTTAGGTTCACATGATATGGGGATCCGAGGAAGATAATATTTTGGCTTGTATGAGAAAGCTATTTTTGGATGAAGAAGACATGGACTGTAGTACAATTGTTGAGGAAGAGGAGGAGGAAGACCTTGCCATTTAGACAATAGAAGAAGGAATTGTTCTCAAGAACTGGACCGCTGCACCATCCCGGGCTCACCAAGTTCCTGGGTAGACTGGCAAATTAGCATGACTTGATTTCAAATTGTTTTGAGCATTCAAGACATTTTCAGTATTTTGTTTCAAAATAATTACTCGTACTTGTTGACATTTTAAAGTTTTATTAATGCATTAATGCTTTTCATATTTATTATTATCTTTCTACATTCTTTTCAGAATAATTATTACATATCCTGATGAACCTACGAATGTGACATGTAATGAGACAACACAACATAAGGACAATGATTCGAAAGATATGGAAGATGATGTAATACTTGAGGAAATTGTCAAAGAAGTAGAGAATTTTAAAAACAAACCAAAGTCTAATTTGGAGGAAATTGAGTCCATTAACTTAGGGGATTCTGAAATAGTTAAAGAAACTCGTATAAGCATTCATCTATCACCGTCAGACAAAGAGGAGTATGCCAGGTTCCTAAAGGAATATGAGGACCTTTTCGCATGGTCCTATGACGATATGACTGGGTTAAGCACATACGTAGTAGCTCACAAGCTACCCACCAATATTATGTGTCCACCGGTAAAACAAAAGCTCAGGAAATTCAAACCAGATATGAGTTTAAAGATAAAAGAGGAGGTCACCAAATAAATTAAAGCCAAGGTTCTCCGAGTGGTCGAATACCAGACCTGGTTAGACAACATTGTGCCAGTTCCAAAGAAAGATGGGAAATTTAGAGTATGTGTCGATTACCGAGATCTGAACAGAGCAAGTCCTAAGGATGATTTTCCATTGCCTAACATACACATACTAATCGATAGTTGAACCAAGAATGAACTCCAATCCTTTGTGGATTTCTTCACAGGATATCATTAGATCTGGATGGACGAAGAGGATGCTGAAAAGACCGCCTTTGTCACACCATAGGAGTATATTGTTACAAAATGATATCGTTTGGTTTGAAGAATGCTAGGGCCACCTACATGAGAGCCATGGCAACTATCTTCCATGACATGATACACAAGAAAATAGAAGTGTACGTGGATGATGTTATCATCAAATCTAAAAGGAGTTCGGATCACATAGCAGACCTGAAGAAATTTTTTGATCGGCTTTGAAAATACAATTTGAAGTTGAACCCTGCAAAATGTGCCTTCGGAGACCCTGCTAGAAAGTTGTTAGGTTTCATCGTTAGCTGCCGAGGTATTGAGTTAGACCCATCAAAAATCAAAGGTATCCAGGACCTGCCACCACCAAAGAATAAGAAAGATATGATGAGTTTTCTAGGACGCCTCAATTATATCATCCATTTTATAGCACAGTCAACGGTAATATGTGAGCCAATCTTCAAAATGCTGAGGAAAGATGCTGCAACAAGTTGGACCGAAGAATGCCAGAAAGCCTTCGACAAAATCAAGGAGTATTTATCTAAACCACCTGTGTTGGTCCCGCTAGAACCAGGAAGGCCTCTGCTGCTTTATCTTACCATGTTGGATGGAGGCTTTGGTTGCATTCTGCGGCAACATAATAAAACTGGGAGGAAAGAGCAGGCGATGTATTATCTGAGCAAGAAGTCCATGACTTACGAAGCCCAGTACTCTTTGTTGGAACGCACCTGCTCTGATTTGACATGGATAGCCCAGAAGTTGAGACATTATTTCTGTGCATACACTACGTATCTCATATCAAGGATGGATCAACTAAAATACATCTTTCAGAAACCCATGCCTACAAGTAAGTTAGCAAAGTGGAAGATATTGTTGAGTTAGTTCGACATCATCTATGTAACTCAGAAGTTAGTCAAAGGGCAAGAATTAGCTGATCACTTGGCAGAAAATCCCGTAGACGTAGAATACGAAGCATTGAAGATGTATTTACCCAACGAAGAGGTGTCAATGGTAGGAGAAGACATTATCGAAGCATACGACGATTGGAGAATGTTCTTTGATGGAGCAGAAAACTTCAAGGGAGTGGGCATCGAAGTTGTCTTAGTCAACATTACCCGGTATCCGCAAAACTCAAGTTCTCGTGCACCAAACATATGGCAGAATACAAAGCCTGTATTTTGGGACTCAGGTTGGCCGTCAACATGAACATTCAGAAGTTGCTGGTTATCGGAGATTCTAATCTATTAGTGCACTAGGTTTTAGGAGAATGGGCTATTAAGAACACCAAAATATTACCATACTTGAATTGTGTACAAGAGTTAATCAAGAGGTTCACAAAGATAGAATTCAAATATGTTCCAAGGATTCAGAATGAGTTTGTAGATGCAATAACCACCTTGTCTTCCATGATACAATATCCAGACAAGAATTTCATCGATCATATCCCAATAAGAATTTATAAGCAGCCAACTTATTGTACTCATGTTGAAGAAGAGTTTGACGGAAATCCGTGGTTTGACGACGTCAAGGAATACTTGGAAAAGGGAAAATATCCAGAAAATGCTACACACACTCAGAAGTGCACGCTCCGAAGATTGTCCAATCATTTCTTTCAAAGCGGAGGAATTCTGTATAGAAGAACTCCTGACTTGGGATTATTGCGATGTGTCGATGCCAATGATGCATCTATATTGCTCGAATAAATACATGCCGAAACTTGCAGACCCCATATGAACGGTTTTGTTTTGGCCAAGAAGATATTAAGAGTAGGGTATTTTTAGATGACTAGAGAAACACACTGCATCAAATATGTTCAAAAGTGTCACAAATGCTAGATACATGCTGATATGATACGAGTACCGCCCAACAAACTCAATGCGATGAGTTCGCCCTGCCTTTCTCTGCTTGGGGCATGGATGTCATCGGACGAATTGAACCCGCTGCTTCAAACGGACATAGGTTCATTTTGGTGGCTATAGACTACTTCACAAAAATGGGTTGAAGTCGCTTCCTATAAGGCTGTGACTAAAAATGTCGTAGTAGATTTTGTCTGGGATCATATTGTTTGTCGATTCGGAGTACCTGAGTCAATCATTACTGACAATGCCGCCAATCTCAATAGTGATCTGATGAAAGCTATGTGTGAAATATTCAAGATCAAGCATCGGAACTCTACATCATACAAGGCGCAAATGAATGGAGCCGTAGTGGAATGGAGCTGTATATGGCGCCAACAAGAACATCAAGAAGATATTAAGGAAAATGGTGGACAACTACAAGCAATGGAACGAAAAGCTACCATTTTCTTTGCTCGGGTATCGCACCACTGTTCGCACGTTCACTAGGGCAACCCCCTACCTACTGGTCTATTGTACCGAGGTTGTTATCCCTGCTGAAGTGAAAGTTCCTTCCCTAAGGATCATATAAGAGGCCGAGCTCAGCGACACAGAATGGGTACGGAACTAGTATGAACAACTAGATCTCATTGATGAAAAAAGAATGAACGCAGCGTGTCACAGTCAACTCTACTAGAACATAATGGCAAGAGCTTTCAATAAAATGGTTAGGTCAAGGCAATCACACTGGGGCAATTGGTGCTGAAACGAATCTTACCACATTAGGATGAAGCAAAAGAGAAGTTCTCACCTAACTGTCAAGGCCCTTATATGGTTCATCGAGTACTATCAGGAGGAGCCCTTAGACTTGCAGAGATGGATGGAGAGATTTGGCCAAACCCTATCAATTCGGACGCAGTCAAGAGATACTATGTTTAAGGCTATGTTTGCACTTTCTATTTGATGTAACCTGAACTACGCTTGACCTAATTCCCATTTAAGAGGGGATATGTATGCAAGCATGTGGGTTTGTTCACATCATAATAAAATCTGCATTCCCCTCTATGATCAGAAATTGGTGCAAGGTCTCGAGTTTGCCCGATCTCATCGTATTTAGATATATCAAGGAATGTATCGTCAGAATTATGCATTTAAACTGGGGTAGAAGTTTGAAGAGGATCTCAAAATTTTGAGTTAAGGAGGTTGCAATGTCTCCAAAGCGTGTCACAGTCATCAATTCAACAAAATTATTTGCTCTCATGCATCATCACATATTTCAAACAACTACATTTTTATATATAAACAATTTGTCACAAATGCATGTTTTTCGAAAATTTCATTCTATAGTAGCCAGGCGTTACCTAGGGAAACTCAAACAGGACCTCAAGACAAGAACGAAGGCAAAGCAAGGAATCGAGGGCACGAACCAACCTTTCCCCTCCAAACTCACAATTTTCCTTTGGATACAGGCACAATGAATATAACAAAATGTTCGCAAATATATGCACACAACAAGATCACTATCTTGATACCGATAGAAGTCGCCAAGCACAAACGCGTCAAGCTAAGAAATATTTTGCCCTCTCGCATTTAACCATTGGACTTGTTGCATAGGGATAAGCACTACCCTCATTGTTTCCCATAAGGCTAAGCACTGCCTTTATTTGCATGAGACCAAGCATTATCTCCATTCTTTGCATGAGGCTAAGCACTGCCTCCATTATTTCATAAGGCTAAGCATTGCCTTTCCTGCATGAGACTAAGCATTGTCTATGCTCTTTGCATAGGGTTAAACACTTCCCTCACCATAGCACGAGGCCAAGCATTGCCTCTATTATTGCACAAGGCTAAGCACTCCCTTTCTTTGCATGAGACTAAGCACTGTCTCCATTCCTTGCATGAGGCTAAGCATTGCCTCTATTATTGCATAAGGCTAAGCACTGCCTTTATTTGCATGAGACTAAGCATTGTTTCCACTCCTTGCATAGGGCTAAACATTGCCCTCACCTTGCATGAGGCTAAGCACCGCCTCCATTACTGCATAAGACTAAGCACTGCATTTCCTTACATGAGACTAAGCACCGTCTCCATTTTCTACATGCGGCTAAGCACTGCCTCACCATTGCATAAGGCTAAGCACTGCCTTTCCTTGCATGCGATTGAGCATTGTCTCCACTCTTTGCATCGGGCTAAAACGTTGTCCTCATACCATACAAGACTAAGCTTTGTCTCATCTCGTTCTCACATACGACTAAGCATCACCTGTTTCCTCTATCAAACGATCGATATCACGACATCTTTGTATTTCATGGGCTGAAATATTGCCACATTGTTCGAAGGCACCATATACTAAGGGCATCATCCTCATAAACCCGAAGACATCATGCCATGGTGAGAGGATCTCTCAAAGATGCATATCATTATTCAAAGGCGTCACAGTTCGGAGGCACCATCCTCATGGCATGTGAATCCCTTATCATATGCTTCATGTCCCAGGACGTCATAGTCTAAGGACATCATCCTCATCATCCAAAGACAACTCTCATGGTCTGAAGGGAATTTGGATCATGTTTAAATTTTCGCAATAACCCATATATATTCTTTTGCATCGTATTTTAAGTTTTGTAGGTAACTCGGGAGGTAACCGTTCTACAAACAGGAGCAATTCTCACTCCGGTTTTCGTTCACAACTTTCACATCCTTCGATCACCTCAAACGTAACCGATAATGATCAATAGACTACCCCTTGTTCTATAACCGTTCAAATATCTACCTTATATTTCTACAACAATCAAATTCACATTCATAGCTCCACTTGAAATCATCTGTTGATCACGACAATATCACATCCAAAAGGTCATTATCAAAACATGTGACCACTCTTATAACAATTCCATCAGTTTCATTCGCCGTTGGATCTAGAACTACACACGACCTGATTCCCGTAACACTAGGGACATGTAGAAAACTCAAGAACTAGGGTTCGACCCCCTGTTTTTCAAAACACATCATTCCTCACTCACTTTGGACAAAATTGGTCATCATTTTCCTTACCCGACAACTCTTTCATCATTCCCGGATAAAGAGGGGCGTTGTTGATACCCAATTTTGCCCTCATATTTTTATAAACATCATATATACTTTCAAAATATTATTTATTGAATTATTACATAATTTACACGATTCATATAAGAATGTTCTATAATTTTCTATAATATTTAAACTTAAAATTGATTTTCTCGCATTTAATTATTTAAATTATTTAAATATTTATTAAATATCCCTTCAAATTATTTTGGGATGATTTAATCATCCAAATTTATTATTTATACCCACATTCATGTTTTATAACATTTTACATCATTTCATATAATTATAGTTTTGCATTTTTGAGCTATTTACACATTGTTTGCAAACATAGCCTATACTTTACAATTAATTGCATTTGGACATTTTATTCAAGGTAAAAATATTTTTTTATATTTTTATAACCTTCATCTATTATTTTAACATATTAAGTTTCATAAATAATATTTTTATATTTATTTAGGTATTTTGTTAAATTATTGCGTTTAATTTATTGTATTTAAAATCTAGCCCAATATAAGGCTAATTTCGGACCAAAGCTTAGCCCAATTCCCCCCGGGCCAAAAACAAATGACTATTTAATAAATCCGGTCGATACCCACTTTAAACGACCCGCCCCGTTCATCTTTTAAATCCTGGCCGTCCCTCGCTCACCCAAGCCCTTTTTAATTAACCAAACCCGAAAACCCTACCTCATCTCCCACCTAACAGCCGCCCCAAATCCCCTCAACTCTCCTCTTCTGTCTTTTGAAGAACTCTAGCCACCTCTCCCTTAATCCCCTCTCCTAATCCCGTTGATAATGTGATTCCACCATTATTTTGCTTACCATATCTATGTTTCTCCGATACTGGTCATACGTTTATGGTATTACTTTGGTATTTGCCCAATTTTAGCAAATACCATCTTTATATCGGACTGGAATCAACCTCAATCTTGGAGATTTGGATAATATTCTGTCCATATACATGAAGAAAGGCCTGATTCTTCATACCAGTTGGCCGATTGTTGAGTATTAAACCCTAACTAGGGTTTGGAGTTTGATTTCTTTCCTTTCCGGTTATTTTACTGATTGCATGCGATATTTTACTCTCTTTGTTCATTTTTACTTGATTTCTTTCCTTGGTTACTTGCTTGATTCAACATTATATAAACCCCCTCCCCAATTTCCCCTAGGGACGGACTTTGAATCACTGAGAAATATTACTACTACTCTCTTATTCTAATTCATCTTATACTACTCTGAGGCTTAATTTCTTGGTCGGCTGAAAGCCAAGGCCATCGGAATTCAATTATCGGTCCTTTCTCAGTGTGAGCACTACCCAGGGTTCATTCAAAACCCTTGGAAACTCTGACGCACTGAGATTCTTGGGTTCTACTGTTCGTTTCGCTATTTGACATTGGAGTATTGTTGAAAGTATTCTTCGTATTTACTTGTTCCTTACTCTATAACTGCTAAGTACCTATGGCCTTTGCAATTCCGTTCCTTTTCATTTGAGTTCTTGTTCTACATATCTATGTCTATGAGATTTTGTGAATCAACAAGCTATTATATACTGTGAAGTTCGTCTTGAGGCTCTATGCATTCTAGTAATCGAATTTGCCCATTTGTTGTCCAGATTCTATTTTTCTTAAGTTAGTTTGCTCTAATATGTAATGTCTATTGTTGTTTCTTACTATGAGTTTAGCTTCTTACTTTGTTCTGTACTCTTGTGATGAGACGAGTCATGTTCGGTCACTTAATGTTTCACTAGAGTCAACTCCTGATCATGTTACTAGCCTAAACCTGCTTTCCCTACTACTTGTAAACTAATACATGTTCCCTGCTATGTCTTATATCTTTGTAATAGTAAATACATATATGCCAGCCCTTGTTAAGTCATTTCTGCCCAACCTGCTGAGTCCCTGATGTTGTACTGGTTATCTAATGCTTGTTTCCATGCTATTTAAGTTTTAATGTATGCTTGAACTTATATAATCATGTGCTCTTCAACACTGTTTGAGACCTTAGGAAACTTCATAACTAGTCTCTCCTCTCACATATGGCCGACTAGTATCAGGTTCAATACTAGCCTATCTTGCTTCTAATAATCGACATGTTTATTATATTATGATCAATGTTCTGCATGCTAGAGTCTTTCCCATGTTCCATTAAGCAATTGCTTGAATGTGAGCTAGTTCTATTACTTTGTTCCTTGGGTTTTTCATGATGAAAATTTTCATGTGTTGACTGTGCTTTGTTTGCCTTTGGCTTGAATCTGTTAGACCATCATCTAAGGTTCCCTAGGTTGACTCTGAATCATGCTTCATTATTGAAACTCTTTGGAATGGTTTACTATCCTACGTAGTCAATTAGGTCACTCTTAAACTTTGTAGTTAGAACTATGAGCACAAACTTGCCTTGTGTGCTTTCCAATCTAGCCCGATCATGTTTATATGTATTGGCTAGAGCTTTTGTTAGCCACAACTCTATGAACTAAGTGTTTAAGTTGTTTAGTTAATTGTATGAACATTTTGTCACATGTATGACTGATTTGAGTAAGTAAGGTTATTCGTTAGGCCTATGGTTGGGCCATATATATCGGGTTTAAGTATGGAGCTCAGGTTGTTATTGTAAGTGGTGTATGAGTTTGCTATTACGCGAAGATTAAGACCATTGAAGTCCTGGGGACAGACCTGGGTTTTTCTGCATTGGGCTTGTGTTTGTTCTATTGGGGTTTTGGTTGTTTCATTCTGTAGCCAGGCATATTTAGGTTTATACTATATTATTTGGGCTTGTAATAATTTGTAATAACGAATAATGGGGAGATTAATGAAAGGGGGATGGGGTATTCTAATATTCACATGAAAGGGTAGGAAACATGTTTATAGGGTTTACATGCTTTATGTGCTACTTTGTTTAAACTTGCTTTATTTATGCATATTAGTAGAAATCATGGCTATAGGAATCACGCACATCTCACTTGCACACTGTCCAAACACGTTAGTTAAAGTATTTACCATACTCGATTCTGTGTTACTAATGTGCATTAAGACAGCATGCATATAGGATGTATGACATATGCTTTTTGTCAACCTAGATACCATGCCTATAGGACTTCAAATAATCAATTGGTCGATTGCTTCTATTACTTTTAGTGTACTGACCATCTAGATGCCATGACTATAGGACACCAATCTTTTTATCAACTACTCCTGTTTGTTTTCATTACACGGCCTCGCCTATATGACATGCCTATAAGAGTACATCGTTATAAAATCAAGTCTGATTGCCAATGGTTAGAAATTATGTCTATAGGATATTGTCACTCGCTTAAAAAATTATTTATGAGATCAGCGTTGTTACTACTAGACTTTCGAGGCTGTTTCATTGCCTAAGTTATCAACTATTAGAAATCCTGTCTATAGAATACTGTCACCTTCTTGAGACACACGTCTATAAAACCAACACTGGTAATTCATAATTTTGGGATCGTTTCATTGCGCAAACAATTAGAAATTATGCCTATAGGATTTACAATGCTTGTAGTTTGCCTAAGAATTAGTCTAAAAATTGCAGTACTGCCTGCATGATACCCGAAATCAGAATCATATAGAAATCATGCCCATAGGACTTAACAACTCAAATACGTCTTAATCCTGAAATTGTCTACTGTGTAGCCTAGAACTTGTTTGCGTGTTTTGTTGTTACGTGTGGAGGATAACATGAGCCATTATTTGCTATTATATGTAGTCCTACGTGTTTTGATTGCGTGATTAGTTTTATCATTTTAAGCAACCTAGGTAAAGTCTAGAACCACACAAATAGAGATCCATAGGGTAGTGCACGCATGGGGTACAATTTAGAATTGAATTAGAGCGCCTTTAAGTAACAACTTCAACATAGTAATTGGATAGTAGGAGATGATAGTCTGTGCCAGCTGAATAATATAAGGAACCCCCTACCTTAAGGGAGTTGCGAAGTATTATTTATGTTGCACGCGGTGATCCTTTAGGCTAAAAAACTTAGGACCCCCTTTCTTTATATATTTGTTATTTACACTTAGTCACCTAACATAGACCAATGTAGTTGTATCCTTGTAATCGTGAAAGATTTGTACCGATTCTCATGTGTTATGATAAGACTCTTCGGCTTTTATATTTCCCTTTGTTTATTTGATCACCTAGCCTAATCATATAATCCACATAGTTTAAAATTTGGCCGGGACCCACAGTTGTGGACCTCGAAGAGTGCCTAACACCTTCTCTTTGAGGTAATTTGAGCCCTTACCCGATCTTTAGTGACACGGACTAGTCAAACAGAGTTATTTGCAAATAGGTGCCCTAACGCACCTTAAATATCGTTAGGTGGTAACTCTTCTCTTTTAATACCTCTATTTAAAAGAGTTGTCATATGTCGAAGACCACTTTCGCGAGAAAATGGAGCGCGACAGTTGTTGTCTGGTATCAATTTCAAAAGTACTTTTGTTTGTACTGCAACTCTTTTATGAATTGAAACACAGTTAGGCAACATCTAGAAGCTTCGCCCAATTCTTCTGCGGTCCGATAAAAAAAATGGCAGAGGTATTCCTCCATCATGCCATTGAACCGCTCTGTTTGGCCATCAGATTGTGGATAGAAACTTGAATTGCGACTCAACTTGAACCCTAGGCACTTAAAGAACCGAGTCCAAAAGTTTATAGTGATGCGAGAGTCGCGATCACTAACGATATCTTTAGGCAGGCCCCAATATTTGACAATATGAGAGAAGAAGAGTTGAGACGTATTTGCTGCTAATATATATTTTGGGGAAGCTATAAATATAGCGTATTTAGAAAATCAGTCTACCACAACCAAGATAGTTGTAAGATCTACGACCTTGGGTAATCCGATGATGAAATCGAGTGACATGCTTTCCCAAGGTCTCTTAGGAATAGGAAATGGCTCCAAAATTTTCGCTTGTGTCAAGCGGTCCGGCTTGTCTTTCTAGCATATTAGGCAAGTCTTCACATATTGAGCAACATCATCAACCATTTGATGACAATAATAAGCACAACGCAATAACTCCATGGTGCGTTCTTCACCTGGGTGGCCGACCCATAAAGTATCATGGCATTCCTTCACAGATCTCCTCCTTAACCAAATCGACCAAATGTTGTGTAGTAGGACCCTTGGTGAGTAGATCCTATATCTTGTCTTTAATGGTGGTGGCCACTTTGCTCCCCCTTAGGGTGGCGAGTAGGCACACCGATGCTAGGTTAGCCCTCCAACTAAGAACATCAACAACTTGGTTGGTCTTCCCACTTCGGTACTCCAGGTTGAAGTAAAATTCTGCTAGGAGCTCCTGCCACTTGGCATGTCGGCCATTAAGCTTTGGCTGGGTCATGAAATGACTAACATCCGTGTTGTCCGTCTTGACAACGAACGGGGTTCCCAGTAGATAGTGCCTCTTAAGGCGTAAGCAGTGGATGACAACCAATAATTCTTTTTTATGAGCATTGTAGCACCATTCTGCATCCTTCAACTTTCGGCTCTCGTACGCCACTAGATGCCCCTCTTGTAGCAAGACTCTGCCCAAAGCATAGTCAAAGGCATATGTTTGTACTTTGAAAGGTTTGGCCAAATCAAGAAGGGCCAAGACGGAGCTACTAGATATCGCCACTTTCAATGTGTTGTAGGTTTCCGCTCGCCTGGGACCCCAATCCCAAGGCATGATTTGATTTAGGAGTTCTGCCAATGGCACTTCAATGAGAGAGTAATTTTCACAAACCGCCAATAAAAGTTGCATAGGTCAAGGAATGCCCTAAAGGCGTGGATATCCTTAGGCAGTGGCCAATCTGTAACAGCCTGAATCTTTTGTTGGACCCTCTTGATCTGCCCTTCCTCGATGACATGCCCGAGGAAGTCAATCTATTTTTGGGTGAAGGAGCACTTGGATAGCTTCACATATAATTTGTGCTCCCATAGTCGGTCTAAGACCTTCCGTAGGTGCTCCAAGTGCTCCTCTGGTGTTTTGATATATACCACAATGTCATCCAAGTATACCACTACGCATTTGTAAATGTACTCTCGGAATACTTGGTTCATCAAGGTGCAAAATATGGCTGGAGCATTAGTCAAGCTGAATGGCATGACCAAGAAATAGTACGACCCATATCTTGTCACACAGGTCGTCTTCTGTTCATCTCCCTCAGCAATCAGAACTTGCTAGTAACCTGTCTTCAGGTCTACTTTGGTGAGCACTGTAGCACCACCCAATCTATCGAACAAGTCTACCATTAGCAGGATAGGGTACTTGATCTTCAAGGTGATTTTGTTTAGGGCCCGATAATCCACACAGAGTCGTAGGGTGCCATTCTGTTTTTTCTAGAATAGCACATGGGACCCATAAGGGGACTTGGAGGGCATAATGATCACCATGTCCAGCATTTTCGTCAACTGTCTCCGAAGCTCGGTGAGTTCGGGTTGTGGCATTCTATAAGGCGCCCTGGTGGGTCGCTTCTCACCAGGCTCCAACTCAATCTCATGGTCCACAATGCGCCTAGACGGGAGTCGCTTTGGAATGTCCTATGGCATGACTTCTTCGAACATCTTTAGCATCTCCTTCACGAGTACAGGAATGGGACCCCGTAGAATGTTCAATATCTTCAATACAAAGGGTAGCCAGGAACATAGGTTCGTGTCTTTTGACTCCCTTCTTCAATTGTAAGGCCGAGATATTCCCCGCATCCATCTTTATGGTTGTGCATGGGATAATGCAGGTCTTGGCCCTGTTTGCTCCCATCATCAGTAGCATGTCTACATAAGGTACATGAATGGTGTTGGTTTGCCTTATGAATTCTAATCCAACTATCAGCTCGAAGTCATCTATGATCACCACACGCAAGTTAAATTTTCCTTCATAAGGACCAAGCTTCACTGGCACTTCTTTGGCTATTCCACCCACTGGCTGAGGCGGTAAGTTGATAGCCTTGACACGACCTCTGCCATTTCCCATAACTAGACCAAGGCATTCTACCTGAGTTGAGGCTAAGTAGTTATTAGTAGCACATGTGTCTATCATTGCCTAAATAGGCTTGCCATTAAATTTCATCTAGACGAACATCAGGGTATTCCCTTGGTTAAGAGGATGCCCCTCATCCATCTTCGTTTTCCCTTTCTTGGTGGTTGGACATGTGTTCTTCTTCTTACAGAAGCTGGCACTAGTTTACGCTAAGGCCTCAGAAATAGAATAAACAAGTGTGTTGAAGGAACCTATTGGTTATGTCTGGTCAACATCATCTGAGTCATAATCCGTCCCATCATAAAAAGTTTGATGGGCGTTAATTTGTGCCTGTGGGCATTCATTGTTCCAATGTGGCCCGCCGCAACGGCATCCTGAATGGTGCTTCTGCCCACGATCATTGTTGTCAGACGCAACACTATTGATGCTTGAGGAAGGATTCTTATATTTGGTTGCACTTAGATCTCCTCCACTTCTTCTAGGTCCAACATTGCTAGGCTGCCTCCTTTATATCCTTCCGAGCTTCCACTTGGTAGTCCCCAAGGCATTCTGTTGCTTGGATCGCCTTGGGTAAAGTGTGTACCCTTTTGTCTTTGCAGCTCCATACAGGCATAAGGTTTCAAACCTTCTAGGAATATGAAGAGTTTGCCTTTGTCCCCTATATCCCATATGTTCAGCATGAGTGCAGAGAATTCCCGCACGTAATCTCGGACTGACTTGGTCTGGAGGAGCTCCCGGAGCTTTCTCCGCACATTGTACTCAACATATTTTGGGAAGAACTGTAGGAGTATGGTTGTCTTCAAGTTTCCCCATGTCTCAAGAGTATCTTCACTTGCCCCGATGGCTTCATATTTCACCCACCACCAGAGTTTAGCATTACCCTGAAGATACATGGCAGCAATTGCTACCTTTTTTGCTTCTTCTAGCTCCCCCATGACATCGAAGTACTATTCGATGTCGAAGATAAAGTTCTTCACTTCCTTGGAATTCAGAGCCCATTGTAGAGCTTTGGTTTAGGAATCTTGAGCTTTTGTGGCATAGGGGAGAGGTTCACAGCACCCCCCGTCTGGTTTCCGCCTCCTCGAAGCAGTCCTTGTAATGCAACATTGACAATATTGAGCTAGCCCGTCAAGTTGTCTATAGTTTGTTACATGGAAGTCGCCATGTCTTCCTTTTGTGCCCTATAGGCTAAATCCTTGATCCGCTCCTATTGGAGCCCCTCAAATTTACTGAAAATTACGGCTGCCTCTGTGACTGTTGTTTTGTCGGTCTCCTTCAGAGTCGCTATTTTTGTTGGCTATATCTCATTTGGCCTGCCGGATCCTGCGGTCCAGGTCGTCCAACATCTGTACTAGGCTGGTTTTTAGATCAGGCATCGTACTCGCAATGGGATGCAATACGTTAACCGTCTCTTCAAGGGACACAATGTGGTCCCCATGATTCTTCATGGCCAGAAATGGTGGCAATGGCAATGTGTTCCCTCGTCGATGTCGAGCCTATGCTCTGATACCAACTGTTACACGACGCCTTCCTGAGATTTCTCGGAAGGGCGACCTAAGGCTACTTTGTGATTACTATCTGCCAACTGGGGTCCCCTCCGTACGCTAGACGAGACTGTCAGCGCCGTACGGGAAAACCAATTTCAAGAGCAATTGAGTGAACAGAAAAAGAGAGTGAGAATGAAAGAAAACTTGATTGCATTAATGAAAACTACTACAGAAAGGCAATATGGTGTCGAGGGGGTGAGACACCAGTACAAGGAATTGTTTGCTTGCTTGAAAGTTTGATTGCTTGATCCCTCCTAATAATGCTTAAAAAAAATAAACCAAAGTTACAGGACTTGGCATAACTAAGCTAGAGAGACAAAATAAAAATGCAGGAAGTAAAACTACTCTCTATCTTAGATTCCTACAAGGTAGAAGCAGGTCCGTTGGAAGCAACCATACCATTAACATCAGAGCCTGGGTGCGCGATGTTGTTGGCATCTGCCTGCGGCTGGGTTTTGGCGAGGACTATCAGTGGGGAGACATAGGCACAGGCGCGCTTGTCACTTGACGCGGCCAAGACCATGAGGCCTTCCATGGCGTTAGACGTTGGGAGGCTTGCAAAAATGTCATGGGACACGTCGAAGGGGTCATGGGGCATAGCTGGAAAATCGCTCATGACAGAATACATGAAAGAGATCCAAAATCTAGCATAGGAAAACCTCTCCTCCTTTCTCTTTCTAGTTCTTTTTAAAAGAAATAAAGTTTTTCTCCCTTCTCCTCAAAAGAAATATCTTTTGTTTTACCTAAGGGTGGCAAGTGGGCCGGTCCAGGCCCGAGACCGGCCCGAGACCGCGGGCCAAACGGGCCAGGATCGTTTGGCCCGATTTTAGCGGGCCTGGACCGGTCCTATGATTTGGGCCTGTCAAGCCCGGGACCGTTTAGCCCGCCAGGGCCCGGTCCCTTAGCGGGCCAAACGGTCCCAACGGCTATTTTTTTTAAAAAAAATAAAAAATAAAAAAATAAAAAAAAATAAAATATAGCCGTTAGGCTATCAAAAATAGCCGTTGGCCCAACTTTGTTTTAATCCCAAACTTTTTATAATTACACTTTTTCCCTATTTTCAACTATAAATACCGCATCATTCTTTCATTTTTTCTTACAAAATCATCAATCTATCACAATCTCTTTCTAATTTTCTTCTATTATTACTTACTTTATTTTTACAATTTGTGAAACAATTGTGAAGTTGATGAATTGAAATCTTCACCGATAATCAATTTCCAACAAGTTTTTCGTCAATTCGGTAAACTCGTTCCAACTCTTAAGTTTTAATATTATAATTTTGTTTGTTTTATTTATTTTCTATGACTTTATTAATTAAGATGGCTTCCTTAAAAAAAATTTCATAAAAATAAGAGAAAATTCAAGAGTGACGAATCTAGTGCTCAATCTGTTCCTCCCCCACTGCCCCGGGCTCCCCGAACCAAACTTCATATACGTCCTACACCTGCTATTCTTGATAGCGATAATAGTTTATTACAATTTACTGAAAGTCAATTTTGCCATAATATTAGATCTGGTGAACAATTAAACTATGAATTAATGAATGCTCTTTATTCTAATCCAACTATTGATGAAAATGATGACGAGGAAATAGATTTTGATGAAACTCAACGGATGATGATACACCAACTAGTCCTGCTCCTGATGTTAACCCAACTAGTGGTAACCCTGCTAATCCAAATGATGCCCCATTTGATACTCCTCTTACTATCCCTACTTTTTCTAGACAACCTAGCAAACGGACGAAAACATCTCCCGTTTGGCCATTTTTTACTCAACTAATTCCAGAAAATAAGGCTAAGTGTAAAACTTGTGGCACGGAGTTAGTTTTTAAATATTTTGGATCGGAGGGGGGGGGGGGAACTTTGGCTAGACACATAATGAAACACCCTCAAGATAAAGTGAGATATCTTCGTCTGAAAGCTTTGGCCGAGGGGAAAAGTCTACCTACTCCTAGTCAGGTTGACCCTAGTACCGGTTCAAATCAATTTCAACCGGGAATTAACACTGTTACCGATGGTATTTTATATTATGATCCAAAAAAAGATCGGGAAGAATTGGCAAAAATGGTAACTGTTATGTGTTTACCCTATAGTTTTCCTTCTGATCCTAACTTTGTGCATTATATTAGAAAATTTTTTAATCCTACTTATAAAGGTTTTCCTCGCACAACCGTAAAGAGCGATATTTATAAATATAAACATGAATATGAACAATATTTGCGCTATTTATTTACTCATATAAATTGTCGTGTTGCTATTACAACTGATATTGGTAGAAGTGGTAACGACTGTGATTACCTTACTGTTACCAGTCATTGGATTGATGAGGATTGGATAATGCAAAAGCGCATTATTTCTTATAGAATAATTAATTCACGTCACACAGGGCAGTTTATTGCTAGCACAGTTACAGATATTTGTAGATATTTTTGCATTAGTAATAAAATAATGTCAATTTCAATGGATAATGCTACTAGTAACATAAATGTTATAGCCTTGCTTACCACTACGCTAAATCCTACATTTAGTGATATTTTTCATGTTAGATGTATTTGTCATATTTACCATTTAATTGTGAGTGATGATAAGAGAATTTTAAATATTGAAATTGAAAAGGCTAAAATGGCTCTTAACTGGCTTTTTATTCAAACTGTAAAGTAGACTTAGAGAATATTTTAAAAGATGCGATGAATTTGGCCTAAGAGAAAGAAAGGTTCCTAAACCTTGTCCAACAAGATGGAATTACATGTATGAAAGTTTGGTTGTTGCATATGAATATAGAAACCCCATAAACTCAACATTTAATGCACATGTAAGTGATGATGATGAGCACCTTACAAATGGGGATTGGGCTAATGTTAAAATATTTGTAGAATTTTTAGAAAAATTTCATATTGCTACGAATTTTCTGGGCAATATTATCCTACTATTTCCAACTGTTTAGTTTATATTGCAGAACTTGCAAATTTGTTTGCTCATTTTTCAGAGGGTGGAGAAATTTATAAACTTGCTATTGATTCTATGAGAAAAAGGTTTAAAAAATATTTTTTCCCTATTCCCCCTATTTATGGTGTTTCTGCTTTGTTAAATCCTTGTATGAAATTAGGAGGTCCTCATTTTTGGTATGAAACTGTTTATAATGGTTTAGCACTTAAAGATGAGGAATTGTCTCAACTTCCGGAAACAATAGCCTCAATTAGAATAAATGCTCAAACTATTTTTAATACTTATCAAGTTGCATTAAATCATGATAGACCAAATGTTCCAACTCATTCTTCTTCTGATTCTCAATCATCTAAAAGAATTGCGGGAGTAAGAGCACTTAGTGCTTTGGTGGGGTTTAGGGGTTCTCAAGGTTCTAGTAGTAGTAATTTTTCACAACTAAATGAGCTTGAAGTTTATTTGTCGCAGGGAATTGAGGAAGTGAATCCCGACGGTTCCTTTAATCTTTTGGAATGGTGGAAGGACAAAGAAAAACACTTTCCGGTTCTTTCAAGGATGGCCCGAGATATTTTAACTATCCAAGCTTCAACAGTGGCATCAGAGAGTGCTTTCAGTCAAGCAAGACTTCAACTCGGTGATTATAGAGCGTCTATGAGGGAGAGTTTGGAAAAATCAGTACTTTTCAGAGATTGGATCCGGTCGGAAAGAAGAAATTTTGGACTTGCTGAATCACAACCAGATGAAGACGAAGCTTACGAAGAAATGCTAGCTGAACTTGCGGAGGATGTTGCTTCGCCCGGAAGTGGCGATGACCAAGCAACTTTTCCGCCACCACCAACGGAAATTCCTCCGGACCTTGATAGATTTATAAAGTTTGTAAGAGATACCATGTAACTTGTATGAACAAAAATTAGTATGTATTATGTAACTTATATTTTGGCACATCTTGATTAGTTTCTTTTTCATCTCAATGGTGGTATTAGCACCTTGTTGTGCTCATTCCATAGGGGGATGAAGACTAAGAAAGATATTGCCATATTTTTTAATGCTATAATAAAATTACAAGGCATATCTCTTTATAATATTTTTGTCTTTAGACTTAGATATTATTTTTAACATCCTTTTGTCTTTAGACTAATATATATATATATACATAAGCATTCTATGCACAAGAATAGTCAATTGCCTATCAGTAAAACCATCAAGATTTCACTCATATATTTCGGAACCACTATAAGACGTATTAGTCTGATTCTAATCACGTTCCTCTATTAAAACATCTTGAGGAGTTGGACGATTGTAATAATAAGTTTGCATTCTAGGTTTATCAGCATATCTGCTATCCGCAAACTTACTATTCTTTTTGGGGTAACTTCTGAGTTTATTAAACTCTGACAAAACATCCTTTTTGTAATCAAAAGTATTATCTAATTTATCAGCAAAATCATTTGATAAATCAATGGGTTTGATATTCAAACCGGATAACTTTTTATCAAGAAGTTCTTCTAAATCACCAAAAGATTTAAATTTAAAATCCTGAATCTCAGGAGGTCTTTGAATATGAGTAAAAGCAATTTGAGGTTCTGATTTGCTTCCTGAAGAAGAGGCAATATCAGTCAAAGTCTTTTTAGTACTCATATATTTAATCAAGACTGTTAAATCATCAAGTTTTTTATCAAGAAAACTAATCTGTTCTCCCAGAACTTTAACATATAAGCCCAAATAATTGTTTTGAGAAATTAATTTATTAATTTCTGCGATGCTGACTGCAGCAACATCTTCATCAATAAATTTTTGAAATGCAGTGAAAGTAATACCTGTATTATTAGGTAAAACAAAAGGTGCTTGAGGAGGGTAAATGACTTTAGTAATATTTCCACTCCCGTCTTTATAAGATCTTTCTAAAATTTTTATAAAAAGTGGTAAATATGTGGTTATAAACCAAGGAACAAAATACATAATTTGATTATGTAAAGCACATGTTTCATAAAACTCTTGAGAAATATTATTTAAATCCTCTTTACTATAAGTATCAAAAAACCAAGTTTTAAACTGGTTCCACTTATCACTGAAAAATTCTTTTTGAATATAACCTCTAGCTTGTGACCCTGGACTAAAATCAATTTGGTGTGGGATCATTTAAACACTGTCTGGGTCAAAATCCATCTCGGACGCAGAAGGAATATCCTTATCAGAAATATTATCATTATCCTGAACAATATTTGTCTTAGGGTTAATCATAACCCTTTCAACAGGTTTATCACCTGTCTTAGTAGAAATTGTGTGCAGATATGCAGCACGATTTCTAGCTGGTCCATAGACTAGTTCAACAGGAGAAATATGTTGAATATCGGGTAACAGTCTATGATTTGTGAAAGAATGTCTGTTATAATTAGAACTAATAGTAGGTAACAGTCTATTATTAGAAAATGACTGTCTACTATAAGTGGAACTATTATCTTCAAACTGAATGCAAATCCTACCATCCAGATTTTGAGTAATATGAGAATACTCAGTATTACTAACAGCATCAGTTATCTGACTGGGAGATATAACCGAATTTAAAGTCCATGTAGTTGGAAAATTGATTTCCTCCCACTTAATAGGTCTCCTCGTGGCGACCTTAGACTTTGCAAAATTCATTTCCACTAAAATATTCTGATCAGATGTATCATATAATTTACATCTGGGGTTTAACGTAGATAGCAATTTGAAATAAATTCTATATGATTAACATATAAGCTCGGAACCAGGCGCATAATTATAACCATGCGTTTTCACATTTAATGTTAATGCATCAAGTATATTAACATCAGATAGAGATAATTGCAGATTGGGTTGAGTATTAAAATATACTGGGCCGTAGGCAAAAGTAGATTCAATAGAACCCATCAGAGACTGTCTAAAATTCAAATTTCTGGCATCTCTGAGAGCAGCCAAAAATGTCTCTGGTAACCCTTTAAGGGTTAAAGGCTTAAAAGCAATTTGAACCATACCAATATGCAAATAATTATACTGGTGTTTATAAACATCTACATCATGTTTGTTTAACAAACGAATAGTTTGTTCAGACGAATTCAATGCTAAAGATTGCTCAGTTGTTTTAACAAGTTGTTTAGATGAGAGTTTATCAAACCATCCATAATCATAGATTGTTCTAATAGGGACTTTAGGAATAGTCCATTTGTTTAACAAATCAAGGTTTTGAGGTATATCTACCTCTTCCAATCTAGTATTTTTCATACTAGTTTCTCCTAAATCCATATTTCAGAAACATATCTATGTCGAATATTTCATATCTATCTTATATATACCATGAAAGTACCTAGGCTCTGATACCATTTAACAAATACCTTTGGAATATCTTCCATGGTTGGTACAGTCTGATATAATACTGCTCTTATTGGCTTTGCCTTAGTGGCTCCGTCTAGCCAGCCGTGAACCTCAGCCCGATAAAGAAGTTAAAAAAGCATCTTCTTTCACGGTTAGAACTGCTAGACACATGGGCTCAATAAAAGTATGTATTATATCATGACAGGCCCCTTGCTTGAGTAAAGGTTTTAACCTTCCATACAGTCATTAAACTATATATAAAATTCAAGTATATTTCAATTCTTATCCTTACTGATTGTGCGGATTACCGCCAGTCTTTAAATATAAGGGTACTGAATTAGCTAGATTAAGAATTTTCAAGTATGTTAAAATAGAAATCTTTAACTGATGGAAACCTTCCAGGCATATAAAAGCCAGATGTGAGGTGTGAAACAATTCCAGTTCCCGATCCTAAACATGATATGTTTTTAGGAATGATCAAATTATTACTGCTCACAAATGGTATATTAAATGTACTATTCTCATCGATAATAGTTTTTCTATTACAAACATTGCCATGATTGATAGTGGAGCAGATGTTAGCTGCATTCAAGAAGGTTTAGTACCTACGAAATATTTTCACAAAACTACTCATATGGTTAGATCTGCATCCGGACATGCTTTAGATATAAAGTATAAACTTTCTAATACGGGTATTTGTCATAATAAAGTCTTGATTCCTCACTTCTTTTTCTTGGTAAAAATCCAGTTATACCCTCCAATTATACTTGGAACACCGTTTATTAACGTCGTTTATCCTTTTACCAGCATAGACTCGAAAGGTTTTACTGCTACTTATAAGGATAAAGAAATTAGTTATACTTTTGTTACAGATCCAGTAACTAGAGATATTAATGCTTTAATTGATATGAAGCAAAAACATGTTGATTCTTTACAATTAGAAATGTTTAGTATGAATATATTTGATACTTTGAATTCTACTAAAGTGCAGGAAAAAATTAAATTAATTTTCGAACATATTGCTATTGATATTTGTGCTGAGCATCCTATTGCTTTTTGGAATCGAAAAAAGCATATTGTCACTCTTCCATATGAAGATAATTTCTCTGAGGATGATATTCCTACTAAATCTCGACCTTGTCAGATGAACGCAAAATTAGTAGAATTTTGCAAAAAGGAGATTGATAGTTTGCTACAAAAGGGTTTGATAAAACCATCAAAATCTCCTTGGTCTTGTACAACTTTTTATGTTAATAACGCAGCTGAAAAGGAACGTGGTGTTCCTAGAATAGTCATTAATTATAAACCCTTAAATAAATATTTGAAATGGGTTAGGTATCCTATTCCTAATAAAAGAGATTTATTGTCTAGATTATATGATGCCAATATATTTTCAAAATTTGATTTAAAATCTGGTTATTGGCAGATTCAAATATTTAAAGAGCATACTTATAGAACTGCTTTTAATGTTCCATTTGGGCAATATGAATGGAATGTTATGCCTTTTGGTTTGAAAAATGCCCCTTCAGAATTCCAAAAAATTATGAATGATATTTTCAACCCCTATCTAGACTCCGTCATTGTCTATATCGATGACATTTTGGTATTTTCCAAAACACTTGAAATACATATTAAGCATTTAGATATTTTCAAAAGAATTGTTATACAAAATGGTTTGGTAATCTCAAAACAAAAAATGAGTTTATTCCAAACTAACATTCGATTCTTAGGACATTATATTTATCAAGGAAAGATTACTTCTATTCAAAGATCGATTGATTTTGCCTCAAAATTTTCCGATGTTATTACTGATAGAACTCAGTTACAAAGATTTTTGGGAAGTTTAAATTATATTTTGCCTTTTATAAAGATTTGTCGCGTGATTTAGCTCCTTTATATGACAGGCTAAAAAAGAATTATAAAAATCCTTGGACTGATAGTCATACTACTTTGGTTAAAAATATTAAGCAACGTGTTAAAACTTTACCTTGCTTAACCCTTGCTAATCCTGCATGGCAAAAGATTATAGAGACTGATGCGTCTAATATTGGTTACGGAGGGATTTTGAATATTTACCGCCTTATTCTTTACTAGAGGTTAATAACCGTCTTTTGAACAAAAATGCAACTCCAGCAAGAGATTCTTCTTTCGATGATTTAAAAATTGAAGTTAAAAATTTAAAACGAGAGATTAAATCTCTTAAACAAAATCAGATGATTTGTGATCATAGGATTACTCAGATTGAGAAAACCAATTCTCCAACTGAGATGTAAGACTTTAAGTGCGTTTAGATGGTATAAAGACACCTTTATGAGTAGAGTGATGGAACTACCAGAAAATAAGCTGGAACATTGGAAAGCTAAGTTCATAGATGGTCTTCCCTCTTTATTTGCTAAAAGAGTTAGAAAGATTTTAAGAGGTAGTTATGGTGAAATTCCATACAGAAACTATACCTATGGTAAATTGATAGGAATTTGCACACAGGAAGGGTTAAACCTGTGCAATGAATTAAGATTGTCCAAAAAACTTAAGATGGATAAGCTTAAGGAAAGAAACCAGTTAGGGGACTTTTGTACCCAGTTCGGTTTACCCGAAACTTCTACTCATAAGAAGAAGAAACATAAGTATCATAGATACCCCAACCAGGACAATCCTTATAGGAGAAAGAGATCCAGATATAGATCCAAAGAAGAACGAGAAGCTAAGAAAGCCCATCGTAAGGCTACTAGATTTACCAAAAATAGGTCTAAGAGAGACCTAGCTGACATTAAGTGTTATAAGTGTGGTAAATTTGGCCATATAGCTCCAAATTGTAAGCTTCAAAAGCTAAAAACCTTAGGACTAGACGATGAGTTACGTGATAAGGTTTATAGTTTGTTATACACTTCTGGATCAGAATCAGATTATTATTCTGAGTCAGAATCCGAAGCTGAAATTGATTTACTTGATTTATCTGATAGTGATAAAAATGTTGATAATACTTGTACAGCTTGCAAAGGTGATACATGTGCTTGTGATGATAAATTTTATAAATTACAATCACAATTTGAAAATTTGAACATGAAAACTATTACATCTGATAATGTAATAGAACTTTTAAAAGAAGTTACTGATGAAAAACTTCGTGAAAAAATTATTAATTTGGCTGCTAGTTCTTTCATGGTATATATAAGATAGATATGAAATATTCGACATAGATATGTTTCTGAAATATGGATTTAGGAGAAACTAGTATGAAAAATACTAGATTGAAAGAGGTAGATATACCTCAAAACCTTGATTTGTTAAACAAATGGACTATTCCTAAAGTCCCTATTAGAACAATCTATGATTATGGATGGTTTGATAAACTCTCATCTAAACAACTTGTTAAAACAATCTTTAGCTTTGAATTCGTCTTAACAGACTATTCGTTTGTTAAACAAACATGATGTAGATGTTTATAAACACCAGTATAATTATTTGCATATTGGTATGGTTCAAATTGCTTTTAAGCCTTTAACCCTTAAAGGGTTACCAGAGACATTTTTGGCTGCTCTCAGAGATTCCAGAAATTTGAATTTTAGACAGTCTCTGATGGGTTCTATTGAATCTACTGTTGCCTACGGCCCAGTATATTTTAATACTCAACCCAATCTGCAATTATCTGTATCTGATGTTAATATACTTGATGCATTAACATTAAATGTGAAAACGCATGGTTATAATTATGCGCCTGGTTCCGAGCTTATATGTTTATCATATAGAATTTATTTCAAATAGCTATCTACGTTAAACCCCAGATGTAAATTATATGATACATCTGATCAGACTATTTTAGTGGAAACGAATTTTGCAAAGTCTAAGGTCACCACGAGGAGACCTATTAAGTGGGAGGAAATCAATTTTTCAACTACATGGACTTTAAATTCGGTTATATCTCCCAGTCAGATAACTGATGCTGTTAGTAATACTGAATATTCTCATATTACTCAAAATCTGGATGGTAGGATTTGCATTCAGTTTGAAGATAATAGTTTCACTTATAGTAGACAGTCATTTTCTAATAATAGACTGTTACCTACTATTAGTTCTAATTATAACAGACATTCTTTCACAAATCATAGACTGTTACCCGATATTCAACATATTTCTCCTGTTGAACTAGTCTATGGACCAGCTAGAAATCGTGCTGCATCTCTGCACACAATTTCTACTAAGACAGGTGATAAACCTGTTGAAAGGGTTAAGATTAACCCTAAGACAAATATTGTTCAGGATAATGATAATATTTCTGATAAGGATATTCCTTCTACGTCCGAGATGGATTTTGACCCAGACAGTGTTTAAATGATCCCACAACAAATTGATTTTAGTCCAGGGTCACAAGCTAGAGGTTATATTCAAAAAGAATTTTTCAGCGATAAGTGAAACCGGTTTAAAACTTGATTTTTTGATACTTATAGTAAAGAGGATTTAAATAATATTTTCTAAGAGTTTTATGAAATCTGTGCTTTACATAATCAAATTATGTATTTTGTTCCTTGGTTTATAACCACATATTTACCACTTTTTATAAAAGTTTTGGAAAGATCTTATAAAGACGGGAGTGGAAATATTACTAAAGCCATTTACCCTCCTCAAGCACCTCTTGTTTTACCTAATAATACAGATATTACTTTCACCGCATTTCAAAAATTTATTGATGAAGATGTTGCTGCAGTCAGCATCGCAGAAATTAATAAATTAATTTCTCAAAACAATTATTTGGGCTTATATGTTAAAGTTCTGGGAGAACAGATTAGTTTTCTTGATAAAAAACTTGATGATTTAACAGTCTTGATTAAAGATATGAGTACTAAAAAGACTTTGACTAATATTGCCTCTTCTTCAGGAAGCAAATCAGAACCTCAAATTGCTTTTACTCATATTCAAAGACCTCCTGAGATTCAAGATTTTAAATTTAAATCTTTTGGTGATTTAGAAGAACTTCTTGATAAAAAGTTATCCGGTTTGAATATCAAACCCCTTGATTTATCAAATGATTTTGTCGATAAATTAGATAATACTTTTGATTACAAAAAGGATGTTTTGTCAGAGTTTAATAAACTCAGAAGTTACCCCAAAAAGAATAGTAAGTTTGCGGATAGCAGATATGCTGATAAACCTAGAATGCAAACTTATTATTACAATCGTCCAACTCCTCAAGATGTTTTAATAGAGGAACGTGATTAGAATCAGACTAATACGTCTTATAGTGGTTCCGAAATATATGAGTGAAATCTTGATGGTTTTACTGATAGGCAATTGACTATTCTTGTGCATAGAATGCTTATGTATGCAACTATCTGTAAAAGTGTGAAAAATACAGATAGAAATATTTGCAGAATGATTGTTGCAGGTTTTACTGGCCAACTTCATGGCTGGTGGGACAATTATTTGTCTATCGATGAAAGGGCAATGATTATTAATGCCAAAGCCACTGATGATGGAATTGATAACTTAGGCATGGCTCTAGTAGCAAATAGAGAAGATGCTGTTTACACTCTTATTCTTACTATTTTAGAACACTTTAATGGTAGATTTACCAATCAGAACGAGACTGTTCGTACTCTCCTTAATAGCCTTAGATGTAATACTTTAAGTGATTTTAGATGGTATAAAGACACTTTTATGAGTAGAGTGATGGAACTACCAGAAAATAAGCTGGAACATTGGAAAGCTAAGTTCATAGATGGCCTTCCCTCTTTATTTGCTGAAAGAGTTAGAAAGATTTTAAGAGGTAGTTATGGTGAAATTCCATACAGAGACTATACCTATGGTAAATTGATAGGAATTTGCACACAGGAAGGGTTAAACCTGTGCAATGAATTAAGATTGTCCAGACAGCTTAAGATGGATAAGCTTAAGGAAAGAAACCAATTAGGGGACTTTTGTACCCAGTTCGGTTTATCCGAAACTTCTACTCATAAGAAGAAGAAACATAAGTATCATAGATACCCCAACCAAGACAGTCCTTATAGGAGAAAGAGATCCAGATATAGATCCAAAGAAGAACGAGAAGCTAAGAAAGCCCATCGTAAGGCTACTAGATTTACCAAAAATAGGTCTAAGAGAGACCTAGCTGACATTAAGTGTTATAAGTGTGGTAAATTTGGCCATATAGCTCCAAATTGTAAGCTTCAAAAGCTAAAAACCTTAGGACTAGACGATGAGTTACGTGATAAGGTTTATAATTTGTTATACACTTCTGGATCAGAATCAGATTATTATTCTGAGTCAGAATCTGAAGCTGAAATTGATTTACTTGATTTATCTGATAGTGATAAAAATATTGATAATACTTGTACAACTTTCAAAGGTGATACATGTGCTTGTGATGATGAATTTTATAAATTACAATCACAATTTGAAATTTTGAACATGAAAACTATTACATCTGATAATGAAATAGAACTTTTAAAAGAAGTTACTGATGAAAAACTTCGTGAAAAAATTATTAATTTGGCTTCTAGTTCAAGTTCTAATTCAAGTTCTAGTTTTGCAAAATCTTTTGAAAAGGAATTTGAATATTCACCGCCTTATTCTTTACTAGAGGTTAATAACCGTCTTTTGAACAAAAATGCAACTCCAGCAAGAGATTCTTCTTTCGATGATTTAAAAATTGAAGTTGAAAACTTAAAACGAGAGATTAAATCTCTTAAACAAAATCAGATGATTTGTGATCATAAGATTACTCAGATTGAGAAAACCAATTCTCCAGCTGAGAAATCTGATGATAAAAATAAAGGTATTTTTGAAAATGATATTGAAGAAAAACCTATTAGTTTTAATCCTAAACATGACATGTTTTTAGGAATGATGCAAATTATTACTCCTCACAAATGGTATATTAAATGTACTATTCTCATCGATAATAGTTTTTCTATTACAAACATTACCATGATTGATAGTGGAGCAGATGTTAGCTGCATTCAAGAAGGTTTAGTACCTACGAAATATATTCAAAAAACTACTCATATGGTTAGATCTGCATCCGGACATGCTTTAGATATAAAGTATAAACTTCCTAATACGGGTATTTGTCAGAATAAAGTCTGTATTCCTCACTTCTTTTTCTTGGTAAAAAACTAGTTATACCCTCCAATTATACGTGGAACACTGTTTATTAACGTCGTTTATCCTTTTACCAGCATAGACTCGAAAGGTTTTACTGCTATTTATAAGGATAAAGAAATTAGTTATACTTTTGTTACAGATCCAGTAACTAGAGATATTAATGCTTTAATTGATATGAAGCAAAAACATGTTGATTCTTTACAATTAGAAATGTTTAGTATGAATATATTTGATACTTTGAATTTTACTAAAGTGCAGGAAAAAATCAAATTGATTTCCGAACAAATTGCTATTGATATTTGTGCTGAGCATCCTAGTGCTTTTTGGAATCGAAAAAAGCATATTGTCACTCTTCCATATGAAGATAATTTCTCTGAGGATGATATTCCAACTAAATCTCGACCTTGTCATATGAACGCAGAATTAGTAGAATTTTGCAAAAAGGAGATTGATAGTTTGCTACAAAAGGGTTTGATAAAACCATCAAAATCTCCTTGGTCTTGTACAACTTTTTATGTTAATAACGCAGCAGAAAAGGAACGTGGTGTTCCTAGAATAGTCATTAATTATAAACCCTTGAATAAATATTTGAAATGGGTTAGGTATCCTATTCCTAATAAAAGTGATTTATTGTCTAGATTATATGATACCAATATATTTTCAAAATTTGATTTAAAATTTGGTTATTGGCAGATTCAAATATTTAAAGAGCATACTTATAGAACTGCTTTTAATGTTCCATTTGGGCAATATGAATGGAATGTTATGCCTTTTGGTTTGAAAAATGCCCCTTCAGAATTCCAAAAAATTATGAATGATATTTTCAACCCCTATCTAGACTTCGTCATTGTCTATATCGATGACATTTTGGTATTTTCCAAAACACTTGAAATGCATATTAAGCATTTAAATATTTTCAAAAGAATTGTTATACAAAATAGTTTGGTAATCTCAAAACAAAAAATGAGTTTATTCCAAACTAACATTCGATTCTTAGGACATTATATTTGTCAAGGAAAGATTACTTCTATTCAAAGATCGATTGATTTTGCCTCAAAATTTCCCGATGTTATTACTAATAGAACTCAGTTACAAAGATTTTTGGGAAGTTTAAATTATATTTTGCCTTTTTATAAAGATTTGTCGCGTGATTTAGCTCCTTTATATGACAGGCTAAAAAAGAATTATAAAAATCCTTGGACTGATAGTCATACTACTTTGGTTAAAAATATTAAGCAACGTGTTAAAACTTTACCTTGCTTAACCCTTGCTAATCCTGCATGGCAAAAGATTATAGAGACTGATGCGTCTAATATTGGTTACGGAGGGATTTTGAAACAGATAAATCCAAAGGATAAACATGAATATCTGATTAGATTCTACTCTGGTAAATGGTCTGAAGCCCAGAGGAAATACGCTACTGTGGCACATGAAATGTTGACCATAGTAAAATGTGTTTTAAAATTTCAAGACGACTTATACAATCAAAAGTTTTTGATAAAAACTGACGCACAATCTGTTAAATATATGTTTAACAAAGATTTTAAACATGATGCCTCGAAAATAATATTTGCAAGATGGCCGGCTCAATTAGCCCCTTTTGATTTTGAGATACAATATAAAAAGGGAATTGATAATTCTTTGCCTGACTTTTTATCTCATGAATATCTACAGAATGGAACCCCCCTGGGGTAGGGGAAGAGGTAGAGGTTGGGGAAGATCATCCCCACACTCTAAAGGAAGATCATCATCTTCAGGATCGTCATACGGATCCTCATCAAACTTTTCAGTTATACAAATGGGGAGAAAGAATTTGGTTAATAAGAGGATATCTCTCAGAGAAGAATCATCAATTGGACCATCTGTCCATCTGGAAGATATTCCAGAAGATAGTCCGTTATACGCACATTTGCAGGCATATTTGACTGCTCAAAAACAGAAAGATACTTCTGTTAAGCAAAGTGATACTTTTGCTTCCATTTCTAAAGATGACAATGATGATATCAAGTCATACGAGAAAATCTCAAAAAGAGAAATGATATTTCTCTTGGAAAACTCTGACATTCAGAGAAAAGAAGAACCTTGGAAGATATTCCAAAGATATTTAATAAATGGGTTATATTATCCGGGTGAGTCATACAAAACCCGTTCCTACTATGAAACAATATTAACCAGTACTGGCAGTGCAGATTTTCAGCACTTTTTTGGGTATAGCACAGACGAGAACGTTTATAACTTCTCGAAGATTATAATTAAACAAATTATATCTGTTGAAAATTGGGGCATATCCACAATGAAAGAAAGGCAGATAAGCCTTAACAAAAATAAAATGAATTTTACCTATTGGGATTATATCCAAGCCTTTGATAAAGTGCTTTATTACAATAATGATAGATACAAACATACTTGGTTTATAAAGGTATGTGCAAAGATATTGGCAACAACTGTTCCTAATTGGTTTCTGAACTGGTGGTCATACCACGGTCCAACAATAAAAATTTTACCAGATCCATTTCTCAGGTTATACAAAGAATGGATTAAAACTTTCCCTTTTATAAATAACTTATATCACTCAGATCATATATGTTACCCTGATAGAATCAACCAGATTTATTTCTTTCTGGAATTCTCTATTCCGTGGATACACAAATGGAATCCAGAAGTCGGATTCACAGAAGAACAAGCCCCATGCTTATACAGGACTTCTTACAATAACTTTTGGGACAAGTTAATGAAGAAGGATCCCTAAACGAAGACATTATATGGTCAAGAACTCTTGGATTCAATAGAAATAAAATTCCAGGAATATTCCAGCAAGCCTCAAAAAGAGGTAATTGATGACAGTTCAGTTAGGCATATTTTCAGAAGAATCTCCTTTCAAGAAGGAGATAAAGCAGAGATGATTAACGCTTATTTGGAAGAAGTCAAAAGAAATTTACTTCATTCCATTAATCAATACGAAAAATCAGATACGTCTATGCGAAGTGAAACAAGCAACGATGATATCGCTGAAGTTTCTCAGCCCATTGAAGCAGAAAGGATATTATCTGAAGAAAACTTAAACGATGCAGAAGAATTCATCCGCAAAATGAAAGAAGCGGAGAAGAGACCAGCACAGTGAAACAGCTGGACCCCACAAAAATAGTAAAGACGCCGGACCCACAGCAACAGTGAAGCCGCCGGACCCCACTCAACAGTAGATACACTGTTCATCAACAGTAGATACACTGTTTCAACAGTAGATACACTGTAACAGGGACCCACAGGACCCACTTTTTACTGTTCATAGATTCCTTTTCTTTTTCAATTTATAGAATTCATTCGTTCATTCTTCAGAGGCAGAAGTCGAGACCCTCTCTCTCTCTCTCTAAGTTGTAAGTAAGAGTTAGTTTGTAGTTTGCTCATTGTAACAGAAGAACAAGTAAATAAAAGTTTTCAGTTCTTCATCTTCTGGGCCTTGCTTCTTGGCCACAAGGTACATATTTTCTGTCCTTCTTAGTTAGCTATTTCTCCTCTCTGGCCGTGACGATGTCCGGCTAAGAGACTTCATATCTATGTTGAGTATCTAACTTCTCTCCTATATACACCATGAAAGCGACGACATCTATTAAAATATAAATGAGTTTTATATATAGAGTTTTGACTTGGTGTCAAGATGGTTGGTACAGTCTGATATAATACTGCTCTTATTGGCTTTGCCTTAGTGGCTCCGTCTAGCTAGCCGTGAACCTCAGCCTGCTAAAGGAGTTAAAAGGGCATCTTCTTTCACGGTTAGAACTGCTAGACACATGAGCTCAATAAAAGTATGTATTATATCATGACAGGCCCCTTGCTTGAGTAAAGGTTTTAACCTTCCATACAGTCATTAAACTATATATAAAATTCAAGTATATTTCAATTCTTATCCTTACTGATTGTACGGATTACTGCCAGTCTTTAAATATAAGGGTACTGAATTAGCTAGATTAAGAATTCTCAAGTATGTTAAAATAGAAATCTTTAACTGGTAGAAACCTTCCAGGCATATAAAAGCCAGATGTGAGGTGTGAAACAAGTCCAGTTCCCGGTCAAACAGGTGATTTCTGTTTTAATTTAAATGAGAAGGCATGGCGGATTACCGCCCGCCACTTGATCCTGTTAAAATGGTATCAGATACAATATATACATATATAGTATATAAGATGTATATATAGCTTATCGAATATAACTTATATATATATATATATATATATATATATATATATATATATATATATATATATATATATATATATATATATATATATATATACATTTAATATATATTCTATACTATACTATACTATACTATACTATATATACATCTTATATGTAGTATATAAGATGTATATATAGCTTATCGAATATAGATTTTATATATTTAACTTATATATATATATTATACATTTAATATATATTCTATACTATACTATACTATACTATACTATATATACATCTTATATGTAGTATATAAGATGTATATATAGCTTATCGAATATAGCTTTTATCTTATCACATAACTCATCGTCTAGTCCTAAGGTTTTCAGCTTTTGAAGCTTACAATTCGGAGCTATATGGCCAAATTTACCACACTTATAACACTTAATGTCAGCTAGGTCTCTCTTAGACCTATTTTTGGTAAATCTAGTAGCCTTACGATGGGCTTTCTTAGCTTCTCGTTCTTCTTTGGATCTATATCTAGATCTCTTCCTCCTATAAGGACTGTCTTGGTTGGGGTATCTATGATACTTATGTTTCTTCTTCCTATGAGTAGAAGTTTCGGGTAAACCGAACTGGGTGCAAAACGCATGGTTATAATTATGCGCCTGGTTCTGAATTGATATGTTTATCGTATAGAATTTATTTTAAATTACTATCTACGTTAAACCCCAGATGTAAATTATATGATACATCTGATCAGACTATTCTAGTGGAAACGAATTTTGCAAAGTCTAAGGTCACCACGAGGAGACCTATTAAGTGGGAAGAAATTAATTTTCCAACCACATGGACTTTGGATTCGGTTATATCCCCCAGTCAGATAACTGATGCTGTCAGTAATACTGAGTATTCTCATATTACTCAAAATCCGGATGGTAGGATTTGCATTCAGTTTGACGATAATAGTTCCACTTATAGTAGACAGTCATTTTCTAATGATTGACTATTGCCTACTATTAGTTCTAGTTATAATAGACATTCCTTTACTAGTCGTAGACTGTTGTCTGATATTCAACACATTTCTCCTGTTGAGCCAGTCTATGGACCAGCTAGAAATCGTGCTGCATCTTTACACACAATTTCTACTAAAGTAGGTGATAAGCCAGTCGAAAGGGTTAAGATTAACCCCAAGACAAAAATTGTTCAGGATAATGATAATATTTCTGATAAGGATATTCCTTCTGCGTCCGAAATGGATTTTGACCCAAATGATACTTAATGATTCCACACCAAATTGATTTTAGTCCAGGGTCACAGGCTAGAGGTTATATTCAAAAAGAATTTTTCTCTGATAAATTGAACCAGTTTAAAACTTGGTTTTTTGATACTTATAGTAAAGAGGATTTAAATAATATTTCCCAAGAATTTTATGAAACTTGTGCTATACATAATCAAATTATGTATTTTGTTCCTTGGTTTATAACCACATATTTACCACTTTTTATAAAAGTTTTGGAAAGATCTTATAAAGACGGGAATGGCAATATTACTAAAGCGATTTACCCTCCTCAATCATCTTTTGTTTTACCTAATAATATAGGTATTACTTTTACTGCATTTCAAAAATTTATTGATGAAGATGTTGCCGCAGTCAGCATCACAGAAATTAATAAACTAATTTCTCAAAATAATTATTTGAGTTTATATGTTAAAGTTTTGGGTGAAAACGTTAGTTTTCTTAATAAAAAACTTGATGATTTAACAGTCTTGATTAAGGATATGAATACTAAAAAGACTTTGACTGATATTGCCTCTTCTTCAGGAAGCAAATCAGAACCTCAAATTGTTCTTACTCATATTCAAAGACCCCATGATATTCAGGATTTTAAATTTAAATCTTTTGGTGACTTAGAAGAACTTCTTGATAAAAAGTTATCCGGTTTGAATATCAAACCCATTGATTTATCAAATGATTTTGCTGATAAATTAGATTCTACTTTTGACTATAAAAAGGATGTTTTGTCAGAGTTTAATAAACTCAGAAGTTACCCCAAGAAGAATAGTAAGTTTGCAGATAGCAGATATGCTGATAAACCTAGAATGCAGACTTATTATTACAATCGTCCTACTCCTCAAGATGTTTTAATAGAGGAACGTGATTGGAATCAGACTAATACGTCTTACAGTGGTTCCGAAATTTACGAATGGAATCTTGATGGTTTGACTGATAGGCAGTTAACTATTCTAGTACATAGAATGCTTATGTATGCAACTATCTGTAAAAGTGTGAAGAATACAGATAGGAATATTTGCAGAATGATTGTTGCAGGTTTTACTGGCCAACTTCGTGGCTGGTGGGACAATTATTTGACTGTCGATGAAAGGGCAATGGTTATTAATGCCAAAGCCACTGAGGATGGAATTGATAACTTAGCCATGGCTCTAGTAGCAAATAGAGAAGATGTTGTTTACACTCTTATTCTTACTATATTAGAACACTTCAATGGTAGATTTACCAACCAAAATGAGACTGTCCGTACCCTCCTTAATAGCCTTAGATGTAAGACTTTAAGTGAGTTTAGGTGGTATAAAGACACCTTTATAAGTAGAGTGATGGAACTACCAGAAAATAAGTTTGAACATTGGAAAGCTAAGTTCATAGATGGCCTTCCCTCTTTATTTGACGAAAGAGTTAGAAAGGTTTTAAGAGGTAGTTATGGAGAAATTCCTTACGCAGACTATACCTATGGTAAATTAATAGGAATTTGCACACAGGAAGGGTTAAACCTGTGCAATGAATTAAGATTGTCCAGGCAACTTAAGATGGATAAGCTTAAAGAAAGAAACCAGTTAGGGGTCTTTTGCACCCAGTTCGGTTTACCCGAAACTTCTACTCATAGGAAGAAGAAACATAAGTATCATAGATACCCCAACCAAGACAGTCCTTATAGGAGGAAGAGATCTAGATATAGATCCAAAGAAGAACGAGAAGCTAAGAAAGCCCATGTAAGGCTACTAGATTTACCAAAAATAGGTCTAAGAGAGACCTAACTGACATTAAGTGTTATAAGTGTGGTAAATTTGGCCATATAGCTCCGAATTGTAAGCTTCAAAAGCTGAAAACCTTAAGACTAGACGATGAGTTACGTGATAAGGTTTATGGTTTGTTATACACTTCTGGATCAGAATCGGATTATTATTCTGAGTCAGAATCCGAAGCTGAAATTGATTTACTTGATTTGTCTGATAGTGATAAAAATATTGATAATACTTGTACAACTTGCAAAGGTAATACATGTACTTGTGATGATGAATTTTATAAATTACAATCACAATTTGAAAATCTAAACATGAAAACTATTACATCTGATAATGTAATAGAACTTTTAAAAGAAGTTACTGATGAAAAACTTCGTGAAAAAATTATTAATTTGGCTGCTAGTTCAAGTTCTAATTCAAGTTCTAAATTTGAAAAACCTTTTGAAAAAGAATTTGAATATTCCCCGCCTTATTCTTTACTGAAGGTTAATAACCGTCTTTTAAATAAAAATACAACTCCTGCAAGAAATTCTTCTTTCGATGATTTAAAAATTGAAGTTGAAAACTTGAAACGAGAGATTAAATCTCTTAAACAAAATCAAATGATTTGTGATCATAGGATTACTCAAATTGAGAAAATCAATTCTCCAGCTGAGAAATCTAATGATAAAAATAAAGGTATTTTTGAAAATGATATTGAAGAAAAACCTATTAGTTTTAATCCTAAACATGATATGTTTTTAGGAATGATGCAAATTATTACTGCTCACAAATGGTATATTAAATGTACTATTCTCATTGATAATAGTTTTTCTATTACAAACATTGCCATGATTGATAGTGGAGCAGATGTTAGCTGCATTCAAGAAGGTTTAATACCTACGAAATATTTTCAAAAAACTACTCATATGGTTAGATCTGCATCCGGACATGCTTTAGATATAAAGTATAAATTGCCTAATACGGGTATTTGTCAGAATAAAGTTTGTATTCCTCACTTCTTTTTCTTGGTTAAAAATCAGTTATACCCTCCAATTATACTTGGAACACCGTTTATTAACGCTATTTATCCTTTTACCAGCATTGACTCGAAAGGTTTTACTGCTACTTATAAGGATAAAGAGATTAGTTATACTTTTGTTACGGATCCAGTAACTAGAGATATTAATGCTTTAATTGATATGAAGCAAAAACATGTTGATTCTTTACAATTAGAATTGTTTAGTATGAATATATTTGATACTTTAAATTCTACTAAAGTACAGGAAAAAATCAAATTGATTTCCGAACATATTGCTATTGATATTTGTGCTGAGCATCCTAGTGCTTTTTGGAATCGAAAAAAGCATATTGTCACTCTTCCATATGAAGACAATTTCTCTGAGAATGATATTCCTACTAAATCTAGACCTTGTCAGATGAACGCAGAATTAGTAGAATTTTGCAAAAAAGAGATTGATAGTTTGCTATCAAAGGGTTTGATAAAACCCTCAAAATCTCCTTGGTCATGTACAACCTTTTATGTTAATAACGCAGCTGAAAAGGAACGTGGTGTTCCTAGATTAGTCATAAATTATAATCCCTTGAATAAATATTTAAAGTGGGTTAGATATCCTATTCCTAATAAAAGAGATTTATTGTCTAGATTATATGACGCCAATATATTTTCAAAATTTGATTTAAAATCTGGATATTGGCAGATTCAAATATTTAAAGAGCATACTTATATGACTGCTTTTAATGTTCCATTTGGGCAATATGAATGGAATGTTATGCCTTTTGGTTTGAAAAATGCCCCTTCAGAATTCCAAAAAATTATGAATGATATTTTCAACCCCTATCTAGACTTCGTCATTGTCTATATCGATGACATTTTGATATTTTCCAAAACACTTGAAATGCATATTAAGCATTTAGATATTTTCAAAAGAATTGTTATACAAAATGGTTTGGTAATCTCAAAACAAAAAATGAGTTTATTCCAAACTAACATTTGATTCTTAGGACATTATATTTGTCAGGGAAAGATTACTCCTATTCAAAGATCGATTGATTTTGCCTCAAAATTTTCCGATGTTATTACTGATAGAACTCAGTTACAAAGATTTTTGGGAAGTTTAAATTATATTTCGCCATTTTATAAAGATCTGTCACGTGATTTAGCCCCCTTATATGATAGGCTAAAAAAGAATTATAAAAATCCTTGGACTGATAGTCACACTACTTTGGTCAAAAATATTAAGCAACGTGTTAAATCTTTACCTTGCTTAACCCTTGCTAATCCTGCATGGCAAAAGATTATAGAGACTGATGCGTCTAATATTGGTTACGGAGGGATTTTGAAACAGATAAATCCCAATGATAAACATGAATATCTGATTAGATTCTACTCTGGTAAATGGTCTGAAGCCCAGAGAAAATACGCTACCGTGGCACATGAAATGTTAACCATAGTAAAATGTGTTTTAAAATTTCAAGACGACTTATACAATCAAAAGGTTTTGATAAAAACTGACGCACAATCTGTTAAATATATGTTTAACAAAGATTTTAAACATGATGCCTCGAAAATGATATTTGCAAGGTGGCAGGCTCAATTAGCCCCTTTTGATTTTGAAATACAATATAAAAAGGGAATTGATAATTCTCTGCCAGATTTCTTATCCCGTGAATATTTACAGGATGGAACCCCCCTGGGGTAGGGGAGGAGGTAGAGGTTGGGGAAGATCGTCCCCACAGTCCAGAGGAAGGTCATCACCTTCGGGATCGTCATACGGATCCTCATCAAACTCCCTAGTTATACAAATGGGAAGAAGGAGTTTAGTCAATGAGAGGATATCTCTCAGAGAAGAAGCATCGATCGGACCATCCGTCCATCTGGAAGATATTCCAGAAGATAGTCAGTTATACGCACATTTGCAAGTATATTTGACTTCTCAAAAACAGAAAGATACTTCTGTTAAGCAAAGTGATACTTTTGCTTCCATTTCTAAAGATGACAATGATGATATCAAGTCATACGAGAAAGTGTCAAAAAGAGAAATGATATTTCTCTTAGAAAACTCTGACATTCAGAGAAAAGAAGAACCATGGAAGATATTCCAAAGATATTTGATAAATGGGTTATACTATCCGGGTGAGTCATACAAAACCCGTTCCTACTATGAAACAATATTGACCAGTACTAGCAGTGCAGATTTTTAGCACTTTTCTGGGTATAGCACAGACGAGAACGTTTATAACTTCTCAAAGATTATAATTAAACAGATTATATTTGTTGAAGACTGGGGTATATCCACAATGAAAGAAAGGCAGATAAGCCTTAACAAAAATAAAATGAATTTTACCTATTGGGATTATATCCAAGCTTTTGATAAAGTGTTATACTACAATAATGATAGACACAAACATACTTGGTTTATAAAAGTATGTGCAAAGATATTTACAGCAACTGTTCCTAATTGGTTTCTGAACTAGTGGTCATACCACGGTCCAACAATAAAAATTTTACCAGATCCATTTCTCATGTTATACAAAGAATGGATAAAAATTTCTCCTTTTATAAACAATTTATATCACGCAGATCATATCTGCTATCCAGAAAAAATTAACCAAATTTATTTCTTTCTGGAATTTTCTATTCCTTGGATACACAAGTGGAATCCAGAAGTCGGATTCACTGAAGAACAAGTCCCATGCTTATATAGGACTTTTTACAACATTTTTTGGGATAAGTTAATGAAGAAGGATGCCAAAACAAAAATCTTATATGGTCAAGAACTCTTGGATTCAATCGAGATGACAATCCAAGAATATTCCAGCAAACCTCAGAAAGAGGTAATTGATGACAGTTCAGTAAGGCATATTGCCAGAAGGATCTCCTTTCAAGAAGGAGATAAAGCAGAGATGATTAATAAATACTTGGAAGAGGTCAAAAGAAATTTACTTCATTCCATCAATCAATATGAAAAATCAGATACGTCAATGCAGAGTGAAACAAGCAACGATGATATAGCTGAAGATTCTCAGCCCATTGAAGCAGAAAGAATATTATCTGAAGAAGACTTAAATGAAACAGAAGAATTCCTCCGCAAAATGAAAGAAGCGGAAAAGAGACCAGCACGGTGAAACAGCTGGACCCCACAAAACAGTGAAGCCACCGGACCACAGCAACAGTAAAGCCGCCGGACCCCACTCAAACAGTAGATACACTGTTCATCAATAGTAGATACACTGTTTCAACAGTAGAAACACTGTAACAGGGACCCACGGGACCCACTTTTTACTATTCATAGATTCCTTTTCTTTTTCTATTTATAGAATTCATTCGTTCATTCTTAGGAGGCGGAAGTGGAGACTCTCTCTCACTAGAACTCTCTCTCTCTCTCTAAGTTGTAAGTAAAGAGTTAGTTTGTAGTTTGCTTATTGTAACAGAAGAACAAGTAAATAAAAATTTTCAGTTCTTCATCTTCAGGGCCTTGCTTCTTGGCCACAAGGTACATATTTCTGTCTTTCTTAGTTAGATTTTCTTCTAGTCTCTCCTCTCTGGCCGTGACAATGTCCGGCTAAGAGACATCATATCTATGTTGAGTATCTAACTTCTCTCCTATATACACCATGAAAGCGACGGCATCTATTAAAATATAAATGAGTTTTATATATAGAGTTTTGACTTGGTGTCAAGATGGTTGGTACAGTCTGATATAACACTGCTCTTATTGGCTTTGCCTTAGTGGCTTCGTCTAGCCAGCCGTGAACCTCAGCCCGATAAAGGAGTTAAAAGGGCATCTTCTTTCACGGTTAGAACTGCTAGACACATGGGCTCAATAAAAGTATGTATTATATTATGACAGACCCCTTGCTTGAGTAAAGGTTTTTAACCTTCCATACAGTCATTAAACTATATATAAAATTCAAGTATATTTCAATTCTTATCCTTAATGATTGTGCGGATTACCGCCAGTCTTTAAATATAAGAGTACGGAATTAGCTAGATTAAGAATTCTCAAATAAATTAAGATAGAAATCTTTAACTGGTGGAAACCTTCCAGGCATATAAAAGCCAGATGTGAGGTGTGAAACAAGTCCAGTTCCCGGTCAAACGGGTGATTTCTGTTTTAGTTTAATTGAGAAGGCATGGCGGATTACCGCCCGCCACTTGATCCTGTTAAATGGTATCAGAGCCTAGGTACTTTCATGGTATATATAAGATAGATATGAAATATTCGACATAGATATGTTTCTGAAATATGGATTTAGGAGAAACTAGTATGAAAAATACTAGATTGGAAGAGGTAGATATACCTCAAAACCTTGATTTGTTAAACAAATGGACTATTCCTAAAGTCCCTATTAGAACAATCTATGATTATGGATGGTTTGATAAACTCTCTTCTAAACAACTTGTTAAAATAACTGAGCAATCTTTAGCTTTAAATTCGTCTGAACAGACTATTCGTTTGTTAAACAAGCATGATGTAGATGTTTATAAACACCAGTATAATTATTTGCATATTGGTATGGTTCAAATTGCTTTTAAGCCTTTAACCCTTAAAGGGTTACCAGAGACATTTTTGGCTGCTCTCAGAGATGCCAGAAATTTGAATTTTAGACAGTCTCTGATGGGTTCTATTGAATCTACTGTCGCCTATGGCCCAGTATATTTTAATACTCAACCCAATTTGCAATTATCTTTATCTGATGTTAATATACTTGATGCATTAACATTAAATGTGAAAACGCATGGTTATAATTATGCGCCTGGTTCTGAATTGATATGTTTATCGTATAAAATTTATTTTAAATTACTATCTACATTAAACCCTAGATGTAAATTATATGATATATCTGATCAGACTATTCTAGTGGAAACGAATTTTGCAAAGTCTAAGGTCACCACGAGGAGACCTATTAAGTGGGAAGAAATTAATTTTCCAACCACATGGACTTTGGATTCGGTTATATCCCCCAGTCAGATAACTGATGCTGTCAGTAATACTGAGTATTCTCATATTACTCAAAATCCGGATGGTAGGATTTGCATTCAGTTTGACGATAATAGTTCCACTTATAGTAGACAGTCATTTTCTAATAATAGACTGTTGCCTACTATTAGTTCTAGTTATAATAGACATTCCTTTACTAGTCGTAGACTGTTGCCTGATATTCAACACATTTCTCCTGTTGAGCCAGTCTATGGACCAGCTAGAAATCGTGCTGCATCTTTACACACAATTTCTACTAAAGTAGGTGATAAGCCAGTCGAAAGGGTTAAGATTAACCCCAAGACAAAAATTGTTCAGGATAATGATAATATTTCTGATAAGGATATTCCTTCTGCGTCCGAAATGGATTTTGACCCAAATGATACTTAATGATTCCACACCAAATTGATTTTAGTCCAGGGTCACAGGCTAGAGGTTATATTCAAAAAGAATTTTTCTCTGATAAATGGAACCAGTTTAAAACTTGGTTTTTTGATACTTATAGTAAAGAGGATTTAAATAATATTTCCCAAGAATTTTATGAAACTTGTGCTTTACATAATCAAATTATGTATTTTGTTCCTTGGTTTATAACCACATATTTACCACTTTTTATAAAAGTTTTGGAAAGATCTTATAAAGACGGGAATGGCAATATTACTAAAGCGATTTACCCTCCTCAATCATCTTTTGTTTTACCTAATAATACAGGTATTACTTTTACTGCATTTCAAAAATTTATTGATGAAGATGTTGCCGCAGTCAGCATCACAGAAATTAATAAATTAATTTCTCAAAATAATTATTTGAGTTTATATGTTAAAGTTTTGGGTGAAAACGTTAGTTTTCTTAATAAAAAATTTGATGATTTAACAGTCTTGATTAAGGATATGAATACTAAAAAGACTTTGACTGATATTGCCTCTTCTTCAGGAAGCAAATCAGAACCTCAAATTGTTCTTACTCATATTCAAAGACCCCCTGATATTCAGGATTTTAAATTTAAATCTTTTGGTGACTTAGAAGAACTTCTTGATAAAAAGTTATCCGGTTTGAATATCAAACCCATTGATTTATCAAATGATTTTGCTGATAAATTAGATTCTACTTTTGACTATAAAAAGGATGTTTTGTCAGAGTTTAATAAACTCAGAAGTTACCCCAAGAAGAATAGTAAGTTTGCAAGATAGCAGATATGCTGATAAACCTAGAATGCAGACTTATTATTACAATCGTCCTACTCCTCAAGATGTTTTAATAGAGGAACGTGATTGGAATCAGACTAATACGTCTTACAGTGGTTCCGAAATTTACGAATGGAATCTTGATGGTTTGACTGATAGGCAGTTAACTATTCTAGTACATAGAATGCTTATGTATGCAACTATCTGTAAAAGTGTGAAGAATACAGATAGGAATATTTGCAGAATGATTGTTGCAGGTTTTACTGGCCAACTTCGTGGATGGTGGGACAATTATTTGACTATCGATGAAAGGGCAATGGTTATTAATGCCAAAGCCACTGAGGATGGAATTGATAACTTAGCCATGGCTCTAGTAGCAAATAGAGAAGATGTTGTTTACACTCTTATTCTTACTATATTAGAACACTTCAATGGTAGATTTACCAACCAAAATGAGACTGTCCGTACCCTCCTTAATAGCCTTAGATGTAAGACTTTAAGTGAGTTTAGGTGGTATAAAGACACCTTTATGAGTAGAGTGATGGAACTACCAGAAAATAAGTTTGAACATTGGAAAGCTAAGTTCATAGATGGCCTTCCCTCTTTATTTGCCGAAAGAGTTAGAAAGGTTTTAAGAGGTAGTTATGGAGAAATTCCTTACGCAGACTATACCTATGGTAAATTAATAGGAATTTGCACACAGGAAGGGTTAAACTTGTGCAATGAATTAAGATTGTCCAGGCAGCTTAAGATGGATAAGCTTAAAGAAAGAAACCAGTTAGGGGTCTTTTGCACCCAGTTCGGTTTACCCGAAACTTCTACTCATGGGAAGAAGAAACATAAGTATCATAGATACCCCAACCAAGACAGTCCTTATAGGAGGAAGAGATCTAGATATAGATCCAAAGAAGAACGAGAAGCTAAGAAAGCCCATCGTAAGGCTACTAGATTTACCAAAAATAGGTCTAAGAGAGACTTAGCTGACATTAAGTGTTATAAGTGTGGTAAATTTGGCCATATAGCTCCGAATTGTAAGCTTCAAAAGCTGAAAACCTTAGGACTAGACGATGAGTTACGTGATAAGGTTTATGGTTTGTTATACACTTCTGGATCAGAATCGGATTATTATTCTGAGTCAGAATCTGAAGCTGAAATTGATTTACTTGATTTGTCTGATAGTGATAAAAATATTGATAATACTTGTACAACTTGCAAAGGTGATACATGTACTTGTGATGATAAATTTTATAAATTACAATCACAATTTGAAAATCTAAACATGAAAATTATTACATCTGATAATGTAATAGAACTTTTAAAAGAAGTTATTGATGAAAAACTTCGTGAAAAAATTATTAATTTGGCTGCTAGTTCAAGTTCTAAATTTGAAAAACCTTTTGAAAAAGAATTTGAATATTCCCCGCCTTATTCTTTACTGAAGGTTAATAACCGTCTTTTAAATAAAAATACAACTCCTGCAAGAAATTCTTCTTTCGATGATTTAAAAATTGAAGTTGAAAACTTGAAACGAGAGATTAAATCTCTTAAACAAAATCAAATGATTTGTAATCATAGGATTACTCAAATTGAGAAAATCAATTCTCCAGCTGAGAAATCTAATGATAAAAATAAAGGTATTTTTGAAAATGATATTGAAGAAAAACCTATTAGTTTTAATCCTAAACATGATATGTTTTTAGGAATGATGCAAATTATTACTGCTCACAAATGGTATATTAAATGTACAATTCTCATTGATAATAGTTTTTCGATTACAAACATTGTCATGATTGATAGTGGGGCAGATGTTAGCTGCATTCAAGAAGGTTTAATACCTACGAAATATTTTCAAAAAACTACTCATATGGTTAGATCTGTATCCGGACATGCTTTAGATATAAAGTATAAATTGCCTAATACGGGTATTTGTCAGAATAAAGTTTGTATTCCTCACTTCTTTTTCTTGGTTAAATAATCAGTTATACCCTCCAATTATACTTGGAACACCGTTTATTAACGCTATTTATCATTTTACCAGCATTGACTCGAAAGGTTTTACTGCTACTTATAAGGATAAAGAGATTAATTATACTTTTGTTACGGATCCAGTAACTAGAGATATTAATGCTTTAATTGATATGAAGCAAAACATGTTGATTCTTTACAATTAGAATTGTTTAGTATGAATATATTTGATACTTTAAATTCTACTAAAGTACAGGAAAAAATCAAATTGATTTCCGAACAGATTGCTATTGATATTTGTGCTGAGCATCCTAGTGCTTTTTGGAATCGAAAAAAGCATATTGTCACTCTTCCATATGAAGACAATTTCTCTGAGAATGATATTCCTACTAAATCTAGACCTTGTCAGATGAACGCAGAATTAGTAGAATTTTACAAAAAAGAGATTGATAGTTTGCTATCAAAGGGTTTGATAAAACCCTCAAAATCTCCTTGGTCATGTACAGCCTTTTATGTTAATAACGCAGCTGAAAAGGAACGTGTTCCTAGATTATTCATAAATTATAAGCCCTTGAATAAATATTTAAAGTGGGTTAGATATCCTATTCCTAATAAAAGAGATTTATTGTCCAGATTATATGACGCCAATATATTTTCAAAATTTGATTTAAAATCTGGATATTGGCAGATTCAAATATTTAAAGAGCATACTTATAGGACTGCTTTTAATGTTCCATTTGGGCAATATGAATGGAATGTTATGCCTTTTGGTTTGAAAAATGCCCCTTCAGAATTTCAAAAAATTATGAATGATATTTTTAACCCCTATCTAGACTTCGTCATTGTCTATATCGATGACATTTTGATATTTTTCAAAACACTTGAAATGCATATTAAGCATTTAGATATTTTCAAAAGAACTGTTATACAAAATGGTTTGGTAATCTCAAAACAAAAAATGAGTTTATTCCAAACTAACATTCGATTCTTAGGACATTATATTTGTCAGGGAAAGATTACTCCTATTCAAAGATCGATTGATTTTGCCTCAAAATTTCCCGATGTTATTACTGATAGAACTCAGTTACAAAGATTTTTGGGAAGTTTAAATTATATTTCGCCGTTTTATAAAGATCTATCACGTGATTTAGCCCCCTTATATGATAGGCTAAAAAAGAATTATAAAAATCCTTGGACTGATAGTCACACTACTTTGGTCAAAAATATTAAGCAACGTGTTAAATCTTTACCTTGCTTAACCCTTGCTAATCCTGCATGGCAAAAGATTATAGAGACTGATGCGTCTAATATTGGTTACAGAGGGATTTTAAAATAGATAAATCCCAATGATAAACATGAATATCTGATTAGATTCTACTCTGGTAAATGGTCTGAAGCCCAGAGAAAATACGCTACCGTGGCACATGAAATGTTAACCATAGTAAAATATGTTTTAAAATTTCAAGACGACTTATACAATCAAAAGTTTTTGATAAAAACTGACGCACAATCTGTTAAATATATGTTTAACAAAGATTTTAAACATGATGCCTCGAAAATGATATTTGCAAGGTGGCAGGCTCAATTAGCCCCTTTTGATTTTGAAATACAATAAAAAAAGGGAATTGATAATTCTCTGCCAGATTTCTTATCCCGTGAATATTTACAGGATGGAACCCCCCTGGGGTAGGGGAAGAGGTAGAGGTTGGGGAAGATCGTCCCCACAGTCCAGAGGAAGGTCATCACCTTCGGGATCGTCATACGGATCCTCATCAAACTCCCTAGTTATACAAATGGGAAGAAGGAGTTTAGTCAATGAGAGGATATCTCTCAGAGAAGAAGCATCGATCGGACCATCCGTCCATCTGAAAGATATTCCAGAAGATAGTCCGTTATACGCACATTTGCAAGCATATTTGACTTATCAAAAACAGAAAGATACTTCTGTTAAGCAAAGTGATACTTTTGCTTCCATTTCTAAAGATGACAATGATGATATCAAGTTATACGAGAAAGTGTCAAAAAGAGAAATGATATTTCTCTTAGAAAACTCTGACATTCAGAGAAAAGAAGAACCATGGAAGATATTCCAAAGATATTTGATAAATGGGTTATACTATCCGGGTGAGTCATACAAAACCCGTTCCTACTATGAAATAATATTAACCAGTACTGGCAGTACAGATTTTCAGCACTTTTCTAGGTATAGCACAGACGAGAACGTTTATAACTTCTCAAAGATTATAATTAAACAGATTATATCTGTTGAAGACTGAGGTATATCCACAATGAAAGAAAGGCAGATAAGCCTTAACAAAAATAAAATGAATTTTACCTATTGGGATTATATCCAAGCTTTTGATAAAGTGTTATACTACAATAATGATAGACACAAACATACTTGGTTTATAAAAGTATGTGCAGAGATATTTACATCAACTGTTCCTAATTGGTTTCTGAACTGGTGGTCATACCACGGTCCAACAATAAAAATTTTACCAGATCCATTTCTCATGTTATACAAAGAATGGATAAAAATTTCTCCTTTTATAAATAATTTATATCACGCAGATCATATCTGCTATCCAGAAAAAATTAACCAAATTTATTTCTTTCTGGAATTTTCTATTCCTTGGATACACAAGTGGAATCCAGAAGTCGGATTCACTGAAGAACAAGTCCCATGCTTATATAGGACTTTTTACAACATTTTTTGGGATAAGTTAATGAAGAAGGATGCCAAAACAAAAATCTTATATGGTCAAGAACTCTTGGATTCAATCGAGATGACAATCCAAGAATATTCCAGCAAACCTCAGAAAGAGGTAATTGATGACAGTTCAGTAAGGCATATTGTCAGAAGGATCTCCTTTCAAGAAGGAGATAAAGCAGAGATGATTAATAAATACTTGGAAGAGGTCAAAAAAAAATTACTTCATTCCATCAATCAATATGAAAAATCAGATATAGCTTATCGAATATAGCTTATATATATATATATATATATATATATATATATATATATACATCTTATATCGATATATACTATATATACATCTTATATACTATATATATTCGATATTAAATATTGAATATTAAAATTTAGGATGTTAAATAAAATTTAGGTCACAATTCTATAATAAAATTTACAAAGTATTGCCTTAGATATTTTTTTTAACATCCTTTTGTCTCTAATATCTATTTAATTTTTTTAAAAAAAATATATATGTTGGGCCCAATTAGCTCGTTTAGCCCGCGGGCTGGGACCGTTTAGCTCGGGACCAAATGATCTCGGTCCCGGGCCGATCCATACAAAAAGTCCGTTTAGACCCGGGCCCGTTTGACCCGTTTAATTTTGGCCCGGCCCGGCCCCGAAATCATTTGGACCGGCCCACTTGGCCCGTTTTGGCCCGGGACCGGCCCACTTGCCAGCCCTAGTTTTACCTCAGAAGATGGTAAATTTTGAAAAAAATCATTGAAACTCGAAATTGATGAAAACCATTTTATGAAGACTTTAATTTAGTTTAAAGATCAAAATTTTATATTCTGTGTATGAATTATAAAGATTTTTTATACTATTACATTAAATTGAATCTACAATAGGTAATTGTCATCAAACTTGATACGGTAATTGAAAAAATAAAATAATAACTTACTATACCGGATTAAACTGTAGTTATAATATAAACTATTTACAATTATAGGGCTTAAACTCTTAAAAATTCGATGAAATGAGTTTGATCTATTCATAATTTTAAAAATCGAATTTTCCATTGTGGAGCTCAGACTTCTAAAGGTAGGTTTGGTAACAGATTTACAAGAAATCCCAATTTTGGAAAGAGAAAAAAGAAAACGCGGTTTTGGGGGCAGAGTTATAGGGCAGAGCTATACTATATATACATCTTATATGTAGTATATAAGATGTATATATAGCTTATCGAATATAGCTTATATATATATATACTATATATACATTTAATATATATACTATACTATATATACATCTTATATATAGTATATAAGATGTATATATAACTTATCGAATATAGCTTTTATATATATATATATATATATATACATCTTATATCGATATACTATATATACATCTTATATACTATATATATTCGATATTAAATATTGAATATTAAAATTTAGGATGTTAAATAAAATTTAGGTCACAATTCTATAATAAAATTTACAAAGTATTGCCTTAGATATTTTTTTTAACATCCTTTTGTCTCTAATATCTATTTAATTTTTTTAAAAAAAATATATATGTTGGGCCCAATTAGCTCGTTTAGCCCGCGGGCTGGGACCGTTTAGCTCGGGACCAAATGATCTCAGTCCCGGGCCGGTCCATACAAAAAGTCCGTTTAGACCCGGGCCCGTTTGACCCGTTTAATTTTGGCCCGGTCCGGCCCCGGAATCATTTGGACCGGCCCACTTGGCCCGTTTTGGCCCGGGACCGGCCCACTTGCCAGCCCTAGTTTTACCTCAGAAGATGGTAAATTTTGAAAAAAATCATTGAAACTCGAAATTGATGAAAACCATTTTATGAAGACTTTAATTTAGTTTAAACATCAAAATTTTATATTCTGTGTATGAATTATAAAGATTTTTTATACTATTACATTAAATTGAATCTACAATAGGTAATTGTCATCAAACTTGATACGGTAATTGAAAAAATAAAATAATAACTTACTATACCGGATTAAACTGTAGTTATAATATAAACTATTTACAATTATAGGGCTTAAACTCTTAAAAATTCGATGAAATGAGTTTGATCTATTCATAATTTTAAAAATCGAATTTTCCATTGTGGAGCTCAGACTTCTAAAGGTAGGTTTGGTAACAGATTTACAAGAAATCCCAATTTTGGAAAGAGAAAAAAGAAAACGCGGTTTTGGGGGCAGAGTTATAGGGCAGAGCGTGATCCTCACATCCATCAAGCAAGCGCGTGAAAGCTGTAATATGCCAAAACAATCGTGCGCCCCCGTGCCTTTGAGTCAACAGTCAATAAATTCCCATTAGCACAAATGCTCCTTATAATCCACTCCGCTAGTATTTTGAAGCTTTCAACCATATTGAATCTTCTCCTTGGCAGTTGGCACATTTCCATGTTGCTATAATTTCAATAATAATAATCATATAATATATATTTAGAGAGAGAACAATACAATAATCATATAATATATATTTAGAGAGAGAGAAGAATAGAATGATGGAGGAAAAGAAGAGAAGAGAGAGATAATAGGGGAGGAGACGAGCAGAGCACGCATCCTTATGGGACTTTGACAACAAAAGATCAACCTAAACTTTTGCAATTCGGAAATTATCTGTCTGCATAGATAAGCCTTTCCCACCTTCTTATTTACTTCATCAATCATATCCATTTAGTTGTACGCATGCATAATACCCATTTCTTGTCTCTTTGTAAGAATTCTCAAGTAGGTGGGGTGGGTTGGTTCTGTTCTTTTTTGGGAATTTTGTTCAGACAATCAAATTAAGATGATGACAATGGAAGGGATGATGGAGAGAGGAGTATTGGAAGATATAATAAGAAGGCTGTTGGAAGGGAAGGGAGGGAAACAGGTTCAGCTTTCTGAGTCTGAGATCCGCCAGCTTTGTATCAACGCTCGCCAGATTTTTCTCTCTCAACCCAATCTTCTCCAACTCCGTGCCCCCGTCAGGATTTGTGGTACCTCCCCTTTCTTTTTTGTTTTTTTCCCTTGTGTAGATGGGGAATTGAATAGCTTTATTGATGATAAACATTGTTCAACGTCTAACATAAATAAAAGGTTCTTTTTCTCAGCGATTTTATGAATCTAAACATGTTACTTTATTTGTCAAAAAAACAAACAGAGAAAGCTTGATTCTTTTGTTCTTTCTTGATTAAGAAAAAGATCTCCTTTCTCAATTGCCTCCTGATTTCTGTCGGTGGAAATTGAGGATTCTGCTAAAGCTGATGTCTATAATGGGTACTTAGCTGAACTTGGTAGTTAGATTTTGGCTTGTTAATATTTGTTTCCATGTGCAAAAATTAGGGGGTGATCAGATAGCTGTAGCCTGAGAATTAGAGCAAGAGGTGCTCTCCTGCTTTTGAGTGGGATGATCATTCTCATTTTCTGCAAGAAATCAGGGACATATTCATATTAGAATTGTCAACATGAGCAAGTAAAGAATTCTTTATTGTTCTAAAACCTAAGTTTGAAGTATGTAGAGAGTTACTTCATTTACTTTTGCCAGGTAATTTGTGGTTAAATGGATGTGTTTTAGATGCTAACTAATAGACATCGATTGCAAATTTGAATATCCGTGAAATGTGTGATCGTCTCATTTGTTTTCTGTACCTTTTGATGCTCTTTATGATTCCTTAGCTATCAGATTTCTTTCTGACAGTGATATCTATGCTTTTAGAGAGCAATTTTGTTTTTGAAACTACCTTGCTTCCGAAGAGGTCGTGATAGTTGACTGCATTTACTGCGTAACACCACTTAGGGAGAAGAACAACCTCAACCTCTGAGGAAATCAGAAAGGCCAAGGGTAGAGTCGTGCAGGTACCCTGCCACAGAGTATGTCCTCATCAGTGATGAGGGGGAGCCAGAAAGTCTTAAGGAGGTGATGTCCCATCCAGAAAAGAACCAATGGATGAAAGCCATGCAAGAAAAGATGGAATTTCCAGAAAAATGGCACGTACAAGCTGGTTGAACTTCCAAAGGGAAAAAAACCACTCAAATGCAAATGGGTCTTTAAACTCAAGAGAGATGGAAATGGCAAGCTGGTCAGATACAAAGCTCGATTGGTGGTAAAAGGCTTCGAACAGAAGAAAGGTATTGATTTTGACGAAATTTTCTCACCTATTGTTAAAATAACTTCTATTCGAACAATTTTGAGCTTAGCAACTAGCCTAAATCTTGAAGTGGAGCAGTTGGATGTGAAATCTGTATTTTTTATGGAGATTTGGAAAAGGAGATTTATGTAGAGCAACCAGAAGGATTTGAAGTAGCTGGAAAGAAATACATAATGTGCAAATTGAATAAGAGTCTTTATGGATTGAAGCAGGCACCAAGGCAGTGGTACATGAAGTTTGACTCATTCATGAAAAGTCAAACATACACAAAGACTTATTCTGATCCATGTGTATACTTCAAAAGATTTTCTGAGAATAACTTTATTATATTGTTATTGTATGTAGATGACATGTTAATTGTAGAAAAAGACGAGGGGTTGATTGCAAAGTTGAAGGGAGATTTGTCCAAGTCATTTGATATGAAAGACTTGGGCCCAGCACAACAAATTCTGGGTATGAAGATAGTTCGAGAGTGAACAAACAGAAAGTTGTGGCTGTCTCAGGAGAAGTACATTGAACATGTACTAGAACGCTTCAACATGAAGAATGCTAAGCCAGTCAGCACACCTCTTGCTAGTCATCTAAAGTTAAGCAAGAAGATGTGTCCTACAACAATAGAGGAAAAGGAAAGCATGACCAAAGTTCTTTATTCCTCTGCCGTTGGAAGTTTGATGTATTCAATGGAGTGCACTAGACCTGATATTGCTCACGCAGTTGGTGTTGTCAGCATGTTTCTTGAAAATCCTGAAAAAGAACACTGGGAAGCAGTCAAGTGGATACTCAGGTACCTGAGAGGTACCACGGGAGATTGTTTGTGCTTTGTAGAATCTGATCCAATCTTGAAGGGCTATACAGATGCTGATATGGCAGGTGACATTGATAACAGAAAATTCACTACTGGATATTTGTTTACATTTTCAGGGGGAGCTATATCATGGCAGTCGAGGTTGCAAAAGTGTGTCGCACTCTCTACAACTGAAGCGGAGTATATTGTCGCTACTGAAGCTGGCAAGGAGATGATATGGTTGAAACGGTTCCTTCAAGAGCTTGGATTGCATCAGAAAGAGTATGTCGTCGATTGTGACAGTCAAAGTGCAAAGAACTTGTCGGCATGCACTCAAGCTAGAAGTTCGGTGTTGCCTCCTTCAGGTGAATGGGTCTGGAGGGGGAGATTTGTGGGGTCCATTCCCATAAATAAAATAAAGAAAAAAGGAGATTGTGGGGTCCATCCCCATAATGAAGAAGAAAAAGATTGTGGGATCCATCCCCATAATGAAGAAGAAAAATCTGCAAGATGCCAAAATTGGTGCTAGGCACCGAAACGCACCGAAACACGTTTTTGACCAAAATTGATTTTATTTCTTCCTATAAATAGAAACCTTCAGCTTCTCATTTTAATACACCAATCTCAAAGGAAAAATATATCTGCGAGTTAGACAGAAAGAGTGAGGTTTCACAGACAGGGTATAAAAAAATAGTCGGTGAGAAAAATAGAGAGTGAGCGATATTGTAGTGAGGTGGGAATATCAAAAGAGAGTTATTTCTTTTGAGTGTTGTAGTGATATTTGAAGTATTTTACTCGGACCTGCAAAGTATAAAATTCTTTGCTATAGTGATATCAGTTGCTACTCTCGGGGCCGTGGTTTTTTCCCTTATTCAAAAGGGTTTTTCCACGTAAAAATCTTGATGTCGTTGTCACTCTTTTATTCTTGTTAATTACCGTATCTCAGCGCTACGTTATTATTCCGCTTTTATTACCGTGAAGTAAAACGTGCAGTTAGATATACTTCTTTCAGATTATAGTTTCATAAAAGGGAAAAAAAAGAAATAAAAAACGTATAGGTTTCCGTTTCCTAATGAATATAGAAATATGTACCGCCAACATATTTTCCGACCGAATTTCCCTCCTAAAGGGCTGCAAGTCGAGCCAAACTTGAATGCCAAAGACCAAAAAGTCTTTGCACACGGAGGCAACAATCCCACAGGGAGTCCGGGCCCTCATGGAGGCCACACTCTGCCAGAAAGAACACATGTTGCACAGCTGGGTAGGACCCCAGCCAGCCAGGACAATCATGGAGGCAACTATCTGCCAGCAAAGGCATGTGCTGCACAGCTGGGTAGGACCACAGCCTGTCTGGGCAATCATGGAGGCAACTATCACCCAGCAAGAACTGGGGCACAACAGCTGGACAGGACCATTGGCACATGGGCTGCCAACACAATCATGGAGATCACATGATGCCAGCATAAAGCAGTGCTACAGAGCTGGACGGGTCCACTGCCAGCAACTCTGCAGTGGACATTCATTGTATATATAGACATGCTTAGGCCTTGTTAGAAGGCATATCTCATACACTTGTATTTCCTCTTTTGTATATCAAGTAAATCCGAAAATTGGCCTTGGACTCCCAATCTTTGTGTATCTTTCAGTTCATTATCTTCCAACATTTAAGTTTGTGTGATTGCTTTGGTTCAAGCACGACATTGTGCTTATTTCTTGGGTAGGACTGAAGCAAGAGTAGCATACACGCTATCTTGCTGTCCGCACGTAGCTCTTAGAAAACGGTCTCGTGACAAGTGGTATCGGAGCAAAAGGTTATTACCATGGAAACTGATGGAGATAATGTTACCTTAGACAACATTCGTCGGAGAGACGAATCACCAACAAGGAGACTGAAACCAAAGAAGAGAGGGACGAGAAAAGTGCGAGATCCCGCCATAGCCGTAATAAGTGAGGTGCCAGCTTTTGTGCTACCCCCACAACAGGTTGGCCGTGGTGAAGATTGTGAGGCTTCTGCCTTAAATATTTTAGACGTGAGAAGGGATCTCACCGAGGCTGGTTTAGCTGTATTAAACTGGCGTATTGAAGTTGTTGAACACAACTTCTGCTCACTTGATTCTACTGCCCTATATGAGCTAGGAGACGTCAAAGAGACGTTAGATTAAGTGTTCAAGGAGCACATGGATGGACTAACCAACCTTGAGCTTAAACTGGCCGAGGCTGTATCATCGTTGCATAAGGAAGTTGAAACCCTAAAGCAACAACTGTAGGCAACAAGGTTAGCTGGTGGCACTAGACATGTAACAGTGCGTGAAACCAAAATCGAGGGCCCAAAACCGAAGGAGTTTAGGGGCGAACGAAATGCTCAAGATGTAGAGAACTTCATCTGGAAGATGGAAGACTACTTTGAGCACCTCAGCATCCTTGATGAGGCTGCCAAGATCCGGGCAGCAATGATGTATCTAGCCGACACCGCTATGCTGTGGTGGAGGAGGAAGAAAGAAGACATGGAGAAGGGAACTTGCTCCATCAAGAGCTGGGAACAGTTCAAGTTCGAACTAAAGCGCAAGTTCTACCCCTAAAATATTGTCAATGAGGCACGTAGGAAGTTGAGAGAGTTAGGACAAACAACTTCCATTAGAGTACGTGAAGGAATTCACTAAACTCATCCTGCAGATTCCGAGCATGGCAAGCAATGACTTGCTATTCACTTTCATAGATGGCCTTCAAAACTGGGCCAAACAGGAATTGCAGTGGCGTCAAGTCCAAGACGTCGATGAAGCTATCGCGGTGGATAAGTCCTTAAATGATTATAGGACAGAAGCCAAGAAGGCAAAGGACACCAACTTCAAACCTGGTGGAGACCATGGATATCGGGACAAGGGCAAGCAAGTTGCTACCCCTGACCGCAATTCCAACGAAGAAGGCAACAAGGTGTCTCATTGGCATGACCGGTATCACCAAAGGAAGAAGGAAGTTGGTCCCCGCAATGGTTATTACATCTGCAAGGACCCTAGTCATGGCTATAAGGATTTTCCTTCTCTGAAGAAACTCGGTGCCTTAATTGCGGCCTAGTGGAGGCTAATAGAGGAGAGAGTCCAAGCTGATGAACAAGCAGGGGAAGCAGTTCAACAACAACCGGGCATAGATCATCTTGGCAACATGATACTGGGCGCGGTAGTAGCCAAAACTCCTTCTTTGAAGCTAGGTGCCTAAGGGAAGCATGACATTGCCAAACTAGTTCACTCGTTAGGCAATGATGTGATTGGCAAAGAGCCCCGATCGAGGGAGATAGGATCCCTGTTCGTGGATGCAAGATTGAACAACTGTCTGTCCGTATCATAGTGGACACCGGCGCGACACACACCTTTGTGTCCGAAGCAAAGACTAAGTCATTTGGCCTTGTGTTTGGTCCAAGCAGTTCCGTGCTGAAGACCGTAAATGCCAACCCCACCAACGTGAAAGGAGTTGCCTGCAATGTGCAGCTCAACTTAGGAGCTTAGTAGGGAAATATGAGTTTCTTTGTCGCTCCCCTGGATGTATTTGATATGGTCCTGGGGATGGTCTATTGGGATGAAGTGAAGGCCTTCATCTGCCTATATCTTAACAAGATCTACATTTATGACCCGAAGGGTCAATGTGTGGTACCGACAGTTCGGGTGCCGCAAGTTGTGAGTCAATTATCCATGATGCAAATCATGAAAGGCTTCAAGGAGGAAGAAGCCACAGTTTTGGCAGCCGAGACAACGACAAAGGAGGACAAGTGTAACGACCCGACCGGTCGTTTTGAGAATTTAAGTCTCATTCGGTGGCATAAGGTCTTGAGAAGCTTTGTATTATGTGTATTGACTTGCGTGCGTGGTTGAATTCAGTTACCGGATGATTCAGAGTCAAATCGGAAGAAGGACGCAAGTTTTGAAAGCTTAAGTCTTAAGATTTTGACCGTAGTCGAAACTGTGTGAAGACGACTCCGAAATGGAGTTCCGTTAGTTCTGTTAGCTCCGTTGGGTTATTTTGGACTTAGGGGCATTTCCGGACTATAAATTTGAGGTCTGTAGCTGATTTAGGCTTGAAATGGCGAAAGTCGAATTTTTTGGAGATTTTAATTGGAAGTGGACTTTTTGATATCGGGGTCGGATTTTGATTCCGGAAGCTGGCGTAGGTCCGTAATGTTGAATATGACTTGTGTGCAAAATGTGAGGTCAATCGGACATGGTTTGATAGGTTTCGGTATCGGTTATAGAAATTTGAAATTTCAAGTTCATTAAGTTGAATTGGAGGGTGATTCGTATTTTAGTATTGTTTGAAGTGATTTGAGGACTCTACTAAGTTCGTATGGTGTTATAGGACTGGTTGGTATATTTGGTTGAGGTCCCGGGGTCTCGGGTGAGGTTCAGATGCTTAACGGATCGAACTTTGGACTTGTGTAATTGCTGAAGCTTTCAAGCTTCTAGTGTAATCGCACCTACGGTGGGGTGGCCGCATGTGCGGACATGCACGTGCGAGAGGCGAAGCGCAGAAGCGGGATTTAGGAGATGGCCAGGGGTCGCAGGTGCGAGAGAATTTCCGCATCTGCGAGCCCGCAGATGCGCTTAAAGTTCCGCAGATGCGGAGAGTAAGCTGGAGGGGTAGTCCGCAGTAGCAGACTTTTGTTCGCAAGCACGCACTCGCAGGTGTGGCCATTTGATCACAGAAGCGGACCCATGTGTGTAAGTCAAGTCTGCACATGTGATGGATTTTCCGCAAGTGCGACTATGGGTCCGCAGGTGCGAGATCACTGGGCAGAAAAGGGAAAATTACGAGGGTTTGATCTCATTTTCACTTTGGGGTTTTGAGAGCTCGGAGTTAGGCGATAATTTGAAGGATTTTCAGAGGAAGCTATTGGGTAAGGATTCTTAACTCATTTATGGTTATATTCCACTAATATATAGTTGATTTCATTATTTAATTAAGGAATTTGGTTGAGAAATGTGGGGAAAATGGGAGAAGTTCTTCAACTAAGTTTTTGAGTTTAGATTGGGATTTTGATATCGAATTTGGATAATTTTGGTGCGAGTGAAATCGTGGTTGATTGAGTGTTCGTATTTTGTGACTTTTACCCTATTCCGAGACGTGGGTCTGGGTCGACTTTTTAGGACGATTTTCAAAATTTTTGTTAAATCTTGATTTCATTAATTAGATTAGTCTATTATAGTTGTATTTATGATATGTAATTATTTTTGGCTAGATTTGGGCCATTCGGAGTCAGATAATCAAGGAAAGGGCATTTTTACGGATTGATTGAGTTTGGTTCAAGGTAAGTATCTTTGCCTAACTTCGTGGGGGGGGGGGACTACCCCTTAGGATTTGAGTCTTCTATGCTAATTGTTGCCCGTGTATGCGAGGTGACGAGTATGTGCCAAGACGTATTTGTGGAAAATTGACCTTTTAGGGTTCTTAGGTCCTTGTATTCACTAAATATGCAGTTGTTCTCGTTATGATTACGTTTCTTAATTACCAGTTTCACTTCTACCTGCTTTAATTAGAATTAATTGCTTCATGATCCACTCTTGTTGTTCATTTAATTCATATGTGCCTTAACTGAAATTGTTATCTCCTCTATTGCCATGTTGTCTTTTCCCTAACTACATATCTTTATTTGAATTTATAATTATCTCTTCTGTAATTGTTCATCCTTAATTGAGGCTATGATTATATTTATACTGCTTATCCTTAATTGAAGTTGTTGTGACTCTTTCGTATTTGCCCAACCTTAAAAGAAGTTTAGATATCCTATATCTTAGATGACTTATCCTTATTTGAAATTATTCGACTTGTGTTAGCTCTCATGTTGTTGAACTGTACATTATGGGACTATTGTTACCTATTATTTCCTTCCCTATTGAATTTTTCTTACTATGACTAGCATTCTCTATTGTGGCTACCCCTTGTGAATTAGTTCCTCCGTTCCTTTGAGTTCTGAAATTTCTGAGTTGACTTATTTGTCGTACCCTTGTATTACTGCCATTGTTGCTGTTGTACTTATTGTGGCGAGGCATGAAGTTTCTGCCGTGCGGTTGTTGTTATTATGATGCACGAGGTTTCTACCGTGCGGTTGTTGTTATAGGGTTGCACGAGGTTTCTGCCGTGCTATTGTTACTATTGATATTTGCACATGCGGCGTGACAAGGTGGGATATATATATGTGTGGTTTGCATATATGGCGAGACAAGGTGGGAACATTATTATGCACGTGTGACGAGACAAGGCGGGCATTTATGTTACTATTGCACACGTGGCGAAACAAGGCGGGCTGTGTCAGGGATTGATTTGTGATGATTTATGGTGGGCTATGTCAGGGATTGATTTGTGATGACTTGTGATGGCCTGGTCGCATCGTTGTTGTTGATGTTTGTGTAGTGGTACACTTACCCATGTGAGCTTTATCTTGTGGAAAGTTATGAGAAAATATTCTACGTGTTGTCCATTTCTTTTTCTATACTTACTAGCTGGCATGAACCATGTTAGGACACTTGCACAAGCATACACGTAGTTGAGCACTCTTATCGGTTAAGAGGTTTTCTTAATATTTCTAAGTATAGATGCCCACCCTTGTTTACATGCCTTCTATGTGAGAATGACTCTATTTGGCACGTGAGTCGTCAATGCGGTTATGAAGTGTAATGAGGGCACAGGATGCCAAGTGTTAGGGTTCAGGTATTGGGAACCATGAGTTATGAATAGTATGAGGTTCGGTACCTTGTGGAGTTTATTGACTAAAACCTGGTGTGAAAGTGGCCGTTTTGTGGAGTTGTTACTTGTCCTTTCTTTATCTGTGATTATCGGATTACCGGTGATAGTTGTTGTTTTCCTTCCTTATTGCAATTACCGTATTATTTTCCAATTCGCGTCGCCTTTATGTAGATATCATACTCTGTTGTTCCTATACTTATACTTGTTCAGGTTATTTAGTCCAGTAGGTGTGTTGACTGTTCCTCGTCACTACTCCACTGAGGTTAGTCTGATACTTGCTAGGTACCGCCGTGGTGTACTCATACTACACTTCTACACATTTTTGTGCAGATCCAGGTATTTCGAAGTCAGTTGATCATTAGCTAGTTGTGCAGATTGTTGCTGTGGAGACTCAAGGTAAACCTGATGCTGCGTTCGCAGGCTTCAGAGTCACCTTCCTATTTTGTATTCACACTGCTTTACCTATTTCCAAACAGTTGTATTTAGAAATTGGTAGCAAAACTCTGTAGAGCTTATGACTTGTACTACCGGTTTTGGGAATTGTAAATTTTATAGAGATTTCCATTTCAAAAATTATTAGATGTTATTTAATTATTGTTGTTATTCAGTAAATGTTAGGCTTACCTAGTCCCTAAGACTAGGTGCCATCACGATACCCAACAGAGGAAAAAATTGGATCGTGATAAGTTGGTATCAGAGCCCTAGGTTCATAGGTGTTACGAGTCATAAGCGGGTTTAGTAGAGTCTGGCGGATCGGTGAGGAGATGTCTGTACTTATCTTTGAGAGGCTACAGAACTATTAGGACAGTTTCACTTCCTTTATTCCTATCGTGCGAGTTTATTGATCTTGAAGTTTGAAGCTTTTATCATTTCATTCTCTCACAGATGGTGAGGACACGAGCTGCAGTTACTGATGACTCTGCTCCCGGAGTAAATGTCACTAGGGGAGGAGGCAGAGGTTGAAGAGGAGCACACGCCGCAACTAGAGCATCCACCAGAGTAGTAGTTGAGGATCCGCCAGTAGCTCCGGTTGGGGGGCATGTACTGGAGGCGACTGTTGTTACCCCCGGACTTCAGGAGACCTTAGCACAGTTCCTGAGCATGTTTGGTACATTGGCTCAGACGGGGTTGATTCCGGTTACTCCAGCAATTTCACATACTGGGGAGGAGCTCAGACTCCCGCCGCCCACACTCCAGAGCAGCAGGTTCATATTGGTCAGGTTCCAGGTGTTATGGTGACATAGCCTGTGGTCCCAGTTCGGCCCGTGGTTAGGGCATCAACATCTGAGGAAGAACAACTTAGACTTGAGAGGTACAAGAAGTACCACCCTCCTACCTTCAGTGTATTGGCGACAGACGATGCCCAGGGTTTCCTGGAGGAGTGTCACCGCATTCTTTATACTATGGGTATTGTGGAGACGAGCGGGGTTTCTTTTGTTATGTTCTAGCTCAGGGGAGCGGCTTATCAGTGGTGGCGGGCATATGAGTTGGGTACCCCGGCCGAGTCAGCTTCACTTACATGGGTTCAGTTTTCAGAGATGTTCCTGAGAGAGTTTGTACCTCAGTCCCTTCGAGATGCTTGGCACGCGGAGTTTAAGCTGTTGCGCCAGGGCACTATGTCAGTGTCAGAGTATGCCGTTAGATTCAGTGATTTGGCCAGACATGCACCTGCTTTGGTCGCTACAATTAGAGAGCGTGTCCGTAGATTTATTGAGGGGCTCAGGCATGATATTCGATTCAGCATGGCTCGGGAGTTAGAGTCAGATATTTCATTTCAGCAGGTGGTAGGGATCGCTCACCGAGTAGAGGGCATGTGGGATCAGGAGAGAGAGGTCAGGGTGGGCCATGAGAGAGAGGACAGGCGAGGTCAGGAGAGGGAGGACAGGGAGGCTAGGAGGCCTCGTAGACCGGAGAGATCTACTGGTCCTTATTTTGGAGGCAGAGTATGACATGGTAGAGGTTTTGTGGGTCAGCCAGTTCAGTTTGCACTTCAGGCTTCGCACGGTGTTTCAGGTACTCATAGGTCTCAAAGTACCCGTACCGCACAGTTCCCATAGCTACGTCAGTAGAGGGGTTGCTTTTAGTGTGGAGATACTAGCCACATGGTGAGAGATTGTCCCAGACTCCGAATAGATGTGTCACAGCAGGGTATTCAGGCGAGTAGAGGGCGCCCAAGAGGGGGAGGCCCGGCCCGTTGATGTGTTTCATATGGTAGGCTTGAGGCCGCCACGCCAGATAATTTCATACAAGTATGATTTTGATTTTTTACAGAGGGGAACCATTCGTATTGTGTTTTAGTTCTGCTTATCGGGGCGAGTTCCCTTATTTGTTGCTTCATTTATGGGTGAGTTTCATGATTAGTACTCTACTTATGTGCTTACCCATGTTGGGAGATTCTATGAGTGGTAGCCCATGTCTATCATTTGTTTTTATTCATTATTGAGAGTTACGAGGATAGAAGTGAATTCATGTTGTCCATTATGGTAGGTTTGATGTGATTCCTGAGTAATTTGGTTACGATTTGTGATTTGATACTCTACCGGGGTGAGAGTTTAGTAAGTGTTGTGATTTTATTGGAAGAATTGAGTTAGTGGAAGATTTCCATTGGTGTGATGTGTATTCGACTTGTGATTCAGAGTTGAGGGTGAGCCCTCGCGATTCCATGTGATTTGATATGTTTGAGTCGGGTTGCGTGCCGCGGTGGAAGTTATATCAGGATGAGATCCTTGTGATTTGTTCATATACTTTAATTTTTCCTTTTAAATTGATTCGTAGGATAGTACTGATAGAGAGTTGTGCCTGTCGGGCTTGTTTGATATTTCTATTATGTGTTTCTCTTTACATATTTAGTCATTTTCGTTTTGTGCTTCTTGAGTTTTAGTTTGCGGGGTGTGTGCCCGGTGGTGTTAGTTGTGACTTGTTGATTCGGGTGTATAGTTAAGAGGTCTTCATGTTTCTTGCATCGTTGTCAGTGTTGTGGAGGTTTGAAATAAGGTTCTAATAGATATGAGGCTAATTGTCAATGCTGGTTTTGATTACGGGCAATTATTGTGATCAGAAATGTTATTATGGGCCTATGTGTGGCATGTCATGTTGAATGGACGTACCTTGTGGTTGTAGGCATGAGTTATTGCAGCTAGTTGAGACTGATACCAGGTATGGATTTAGAATCGGGTCTTTTGGAGATGAACGAAAGGTGAGAATTTTGACTCTAAGGCTTATCGGTGTTGGTAGAAAGGATAAATTACAGTTGGGATGGTATCGTCAGCTTTATGTGGACTGGGGTGACGTGGGGTCACCCGCGGGTGTATATTGGATATGTGCATTCAGTGATTTGAACACGTCGAGGCGATTCTTGGCACATTCGAGGACGAACGTTTGTTTAAGAGGGAGAGGATGTAACGACCCAGCCGGTCATTTTGAGAATTTAAGTCCTGTTCGGCGGCATAAGGTCCTGAGCAGCTTCGTATTATGTGTATTGACTTGCGTGCATGGTTGAATTCAGTTACAGGATGATTCGGAGTCAAATCAGAAGAAGGATGCAAGTTTTGGAAGCTTAAGTCTTAGGATTTTAACCGAAGTCAGAACTGTGTGAAGACGACTCCTGAATGAAGTTCTGTCGATTTCGTTAGCTTCGTTGGGTGATTTTGGACTTAGGAGCGTGTCCGGACTGTGAATTTGTGGTCTGTTGCTGATTTAGGCTTGAAATGGCGAAAGCTAAATTTTGTGAAGATTTTGACCGGAAGTGGACTTTTTGATATCGGGGTCGGAGTCTAATTCTGGAAGTTGGAGTAGGTCCGTAATGTTGAATATGACTTTTGTGCAAAATTTGAGGTCAATCGGACGTGGTTTGATAGGTTTCAACATTAGTTGTAGCAATTTGAAGTTTCAAGCTCATTAAGTTGAATTAGAGGGTGATTCGTGTTTTTAGCGTCGTTTGATGTAATTTGAGGACTAGACTAAGTTCATATGGTGTTATAGGACTGGTTGGTGTGTTTGGTTGAGGTCCCGTGGGTGGTGACTTTCGGATGCTTAACGAATCAAAATTTGGACTTGTGTAATCGCTGAAGCTTTCAAGCTTCTGGTGTAATCGCACCTGCGTTGGGGTGGCCGCAGGTGCGGACACGCACGTGCAAGAGGCCAAGCGCAGAAGCGGGATTTAGGAGATGGCCAGGGGTTGCAGGTGCGAGGGAATTTCTGCATCTGCGAGCCCGCAGATACGCTTAAAGTTCCGCAGATGCAGAGAGTGAGCTGGAGGGGCAGTCCGCAGTACCGGACATTTGTTCGCAGGCGCGCACTCGCAGGTGCGGCCATTTGATCGCAGAAGCGGACCTATGTGTGTAAGACAAGTCCGCACCTATGATGCATTTTCCGGAGGTGCGGCGTCGCAGGTGCGACTATGGGTCCGCAGGTGCGAGATCACTGGGTAGAAAAGGGGAAATTACGAGGGTTTGATCTCATTTTCACTTTGGGGCTTTGAGAGCTTGGATTTAGGCTATAATTTGAGGGATTTTCAGAGGAAGCTATTGGGTAATGATTCTTAACTCATTTATGGTTGTATTCTACTAATCTATAGTTGATTTCATCATTTAATTAAGGAATTTGGTTGAGAAATGTGGAAAAAATGGGGGAAGTTTTTCAACTAAATTTTTGAGTTTTGATTGGGATTTTGATATCGGATTTGGATAATTTTGGTACGAGTGAACTCGTGGTTGATTGGGTGTTCGTATGTTTTGACTTTTATCTGATTCCAAGACGTGGGCCCGGGTCGACGTTTTATGACAATTTTCAAAAATTTTGTTGAAGTTTTGATTTCATTAATTAGATTAGTCTATTATATTTGTATTTATGATATGTAATTGTTTTGTTGCTAGATTTGGGCCATCCGGAGTCGGATAATCGAGGAAAGGGCATTCTTATGAATTGATTGAGTTTGGTTCGAGGTAAGTATCTTGCCTAATTTCGTGTGGGGGAACTACCCCTTAGGATTAGAGTCTTCTATCTAATTGCAGTTCGTGTACGCGAGGTGACGAGTACGTGCCCGGACTTCTTTGAGGAAAATTGGTTTTTTAGGGTTCTTAGGTCCTTATATTCACTGAATATGCAGTTGTTCTCCTTATGATTATGTTTCTTAATTACCAGTTCACTTCTACCTACTTTAATTAGAATTAATTGCTTTATGATCTACTCTTGTTGTTCATTTGATTCATATGTTCCTTAACTGAAATTCTTATCTCTTCTATTGCCATGTTGTCTTTTCCCTAACTGCCTATCTTTATTTGAAGTTATAATTATCTCTTCTATAATTGTTCATCCTTAATTGAGGCTACGATTATCTTTATACTGCTTATCCTTAATTGAAGTCGTTTCGACTCTTTCGTATTTGCCCAACCTTAAAAGAAGTTTAGATATCCTATACTTAGATGACTTATCCTTATTTGGAATTATTCGACTTATGTTAGCTCCCATGTTGTTGAACTGTACATTGTGGGACCGTTGTTACCTATTATTTCCTTCCCTATTAAGTTGTTCTTATTATGACTAGCATTCTCTATTGTGGCTACCCCTTGTGAATTAGTTCCTCCGTTCCTTTAAGTTCTGAAATTTCTGAGTTGACTTATTTGTCTTACCCTTGTATTACTACCATTGTTGTTGTTGTGCTTGTTGTGGCGAGGCACGAGGTTTCTGCCATGCGGTTATTGTTATTGTGATGCACGAGGTTTTTGTTATTCGGTTGTTGTTATGGGGTTTTTATTGTGCGGTTGTTGTTATGGCGAGACAAGGTGGGAACATTATTATGCTTGTGTGGTGAGACAAGACGTGCATTTACTTTACTATTGCACACGTGGAGAGACAAGGTGGGCTATGTCAGGGATTGATTTGTGATGACTTGTAATGGCCTGGGGGGATCGTTGTTGTTGATGTTTGTGTAGTGGTACACTTACCTGTGTGAGCTTTATCTTGTGGAAAGTTGTGAGAAAATATTCTACGTGCTGTCCATTTCTTTTCGTATACTTACTAGCTGGCATGAACTATGTTAGGACACTTGCACAAGCATACACGTAGTTGAGCACTCTTATCGGTTAAGAGGTTTTCTTGATATTGCGGAGTATAGATGAACACCCTTGTTTACTTGCCTTCTATGTGAGAATGAATCTATTTGGCACGTGAGTCATCAGTGCGGTTATAAAGTGTAATGAGGAAAAGGATGCCAAGTGTTAGGGTTCATGTATTGGGACCCGTGAGTTGTGAATAGTATGAGGTTCAGTACCTCGTGGAGTTTATTGACTAAAACCTGGTGTGAAAGCGGTCGTTTTGTGGAGTTGTTACTTGTCCTTCTTTATCTGTGATTATCAGATTTAAGCTGTGTTTTCATTCATTCTTTTATGTCATTATTATGGTGTTCCGCTGATAGTTGTTGTTTTCCTTCCTTATTGCAATTACCGCATTATTTTCCACTTCACGTCGTCTTTATGTAGATATCATCCTGTTGTTCCTATTCTTATACTTGTTCAGGTTATTTAGTCCAGTAGGTGTCTTGACTGTTTCTCGTCACTACTCCACTGAGGTTAGTCTGATACTTGCTGGGTACCGCCGTGGTGTACTCATACTACACTTCTGCACATTTTTGTGCAGATCCAGATATTTCGAAGTTAGTTGATCATTAGCTAGTTGTGCAGATTGTTGTTGTGGAGACTCAAGGTAAATCCGCTATTGTGTTCGCAGGCTTCGGAGTCACCTTCCTATTTTGTATTCACACTGCTTTACCTATTTCCAAATAGTTGTATTTAGAAATTTGTAGCAAAACTCTGTAGAGCTTATAACTTATACTTCCGGTTTTGGAAATTGTAAATTTTATAGAGATTTCCATTTTAAAAATTATTAGATGTTATTTAATTATTGTTGTTATTCAGTAAATGTTAGGCTGACCTAGTCCCTAAGACTAGGTGCCATCACGATACCTAACGGAGGAAAATATTAGGCCGTGACAACAAGGTTGACGAAGCCTTGCCTCCGCGGGAACAACGAGCCCTTAAGGAGAAGGACTTCATACCGGGGGCAAAGCCACCCGCCATGGGTCCGTACATGGCACTTCCAGAGTTGGAGGATTCAACAAAGCAACCGGAAGAGTTGCTTGAGTCGGGGCCTGTCAGTCCGTCAAAGGCACCCTTTGGAGACAAGGGTGATGTGGAGCGGGGGCAATCCAGCTGGCCAAACATTTTCAAAATCCCTTCGGTCATCGACAAGGAAGTCGAGGCCATTATCAACCATCGAGTGGTATAAGGAGTTGGTTGGGGTAATTCAAGCGCCCAATTTCTTGTCCATTGGAAGGGCAACCACCTGAGAAGGCATCGTGGGAAAAATATGAGGCGCTATGGCCGTTCGAAGATCAAGTTCATAATTACTTGAAACTTTGTGGCACCGCAGTTGTTGCCACTTCAAATGGGGGAGAGTGTACCGCCCAGCATATTTTCCGACCGAATTTCACGCCTAAAGGGATGCAAATCGAGCCAAACTTGGCTGCCAAAGAACAAAAGGTCTTTGCACATGGAGGCAACAATCCCACAGGATATCCGGGCCCTCATGGAGGCCACACTCTACCAGAAAGAACACATGTTGCACAGCTGGGTAGGACCCCAGTCAGCCAGGACAGTTATGGAGGCAACTATCTGCCAGCAAAGCCATGTACTGCACAACTGGGTAGGACCACAGCTTATCTGGACAATCATGGAGGCAACTATCAGCGAGCAAGAATTGTGACACAACAGCTGCACAGGACCATTGGTACATGGGCTACCAACACAATCATGGAGATCACATGATGCCAGCATAAAGCAGTGCTACACAGCTGGACGGGTCCACTGCCAGCAACTCTGCAGTGGACATTTATTGTATATATATACATTCTTAGGCCTTGTTAGAAGGCAGATCTCATACACTTGTATTTCCTCTTTTGTATATCAAGTAAATCCGAAAATTGGCCTTGGCCTCCCAATCTTTGTGTGTCTTTCAGTTCATTATCTTTCAACCTTTGAGTTTGTGTGATTGCCTTGGTTCAAGAATGACATTGTGCTTATTTCTTGGGTAGGACTTAAGTAAGAGTAGCATACATGCCATCTTGATATCCGCGCGGAGTCCTTTGAAATCGGTCTCGTGACAATAACTTATATAGGAAAAGAGTTGTACTTGTTGTTGATTGGTTTTAAATCCAGGATTCCTTAAAAAAATGGAATGCACTTTACGAGTGAGTTATGCACTATGTTTAGGTCAGGTGGGTTGAACATTTTCATTATAACTGTATTTTCTCAGAGAAAGATAAAATAGACCTATATACACATTATTTAGGACTATTCTAAATTATTTACTTTCCTTTCAAGTCTAGTATCTACATTAATTGTAGAATATTTACTTTCCCTTGGATCTAGAAGGAAAATAATATATATTTTTTATTTTATTTTTTAGTTGCCTATAAATAGTGATGTACTCTTCTACTTTTAAGCAATGCAATGAGTTAAATCAAGAGTTGTCATTTATTCTCATTTTTAGTTTTTTCTCTATTTTTCTCCGATTTTTCATAATAGCGGTATCAGAGCCTCTGTCGATCTTAATGGATCTGTGAGTTTACTGAATAAGAACAATTTTCAACCATTTTACCATACTCACTTTCAACTCATTTTTAACCCTACTTATTTTTAACACATGACTCACTTTTAATGTAATACTCCAACATTTTTAACTTATGCCTAATTTCAACGCAAATGGCTCCACTTTCAACTCATGTCTACTTTTCGACCATGGCTAGCAATAGTCTCTCTTTGAATACCCCCACAAACCTTTACTGATGAAAACTATCAAATTTGGGTAGTCAAGATAAAATCTTATGGGAAGCTATAGTGGAAGATAAATCCATACAATCATTCCCTGAAATCCTACACCAAGCCAAATTAAAGCTCATTTAGAAGATAAAACAAAACAATACAAAGTCAAAACTGTAATTCAAGATTCAATTGAAGATTCATTCTTCTCTAAAATAATTACATGCTAAACAACAAAAGAAGCTTGGAAAAAAACTCAAAAAGGAGTATCAAAGAGGTGAACGAGGCCGACAAAATCAAATTTTGAATATGAAAGGAGATTTTGAATCTCTTAAAATGCAAGAAGATCTGACCATCAGTAAGTAATTTGTTTGATTGTCAATAGGATCAGGTTGCTTGGCGAGGATTTTTCGGATAACAGAATAGTTGAAAAAGTTCTTGTGACTGTTCCATAGATTTGAATCCAAAATCTCTTTTCTAGAAGAGTCTAAAGATCTCTCTACTAGCTATGCTGTAGAATTAATTAGTGCTCTTCAAACACAAGAGCAAATAAGATCTTTAGACAAGATAAAGTTGTTGAAGGTATTTTTTACGCAAAACATCAAAATAAAAAAAACGATTATCCTCCATGCAAATACAGCAAAAAGAAGACACACTAGGAAAATATTTATTGGTGGAGATCTAATGCATTATGTGGAAACTGTAAACAAATGGGCCATGTTACAAAAGTGTGCAAGTATAAAAATATCCAAAATAAAGCACTGCTAGTAGAAGCGGAAATTGAGGAGCAACGCTTTTAGATTGCATTTTCTGAAACAACGAGAAGTACTAAATGCTCCGTTTGTTCAAACTCAAGTTAGACACACCAAGTTAAGTTTGAGGGGGAATATTAAGAATATATTTTAAGAGCCTACACAATATTATTTTTATTCTTAATTAGGATCTATATTAACGTTAGAATATTTAGTGTCCTTTTAATTTAGGAGTATTCTACATTATTTACTTTGCTTCCAAGTCGTATCTATATTTATTGTAGAATATTACTTTTCCCGGATCTAGAAGGAAAATAATATATTTTTCTTATTTTATTTTTTTGCTTATAAATACTGACGTACTTTTTTACTTTTCAGCAATGCAATGAATCAAATCAAGAGTTATCATTTATTCTTTGTTAGTTGTTTTTTGTATTCTTCTTTGATTTTTCATAACACATATCATATTAAGTATGGAAACATTCTTCTAGGACGGACACTTACATAAAATAATAATCCATGCACCAAGTTCTCGCTCTCGCTATATGTAGGATCCAGAAAAAGGTCAGATCATATTGAGTAAAAGGTCAGTCCATGCACCAATTATATCTTATATCTCTCTAAAAGGATATTTTCATGGCTTGAACCTGCAACCAGAACAATAACCCTTATTGAGGCAACACTTTATTTATACAATAAAATGGAAGAATAGATCGGGACCCCTTAAACTTGACGACTTTTATTTAGTGCACACATGAATTTTATATGGTCTAATTAGCCCTCCCCCTCCTCCCCCTCCCGAACTTGACAATTTGATAGTGTTGAACCCCCTGAACGCTGATATGGTAAAGAGCCTGAATAAACTCTCTTTTATGCGCGTGAAAGGAAAGTAAATGAAAAATCATCTTTCAAGTGTAGTATTTTTCAACTATTAATTGTCAAATAATTAAATATAGTAATTTATTTCTAATTATATTTCTCCATGTTTCTTCGTAATATACATTATATATATCCCAACTTTATGTTTTTCCTCCTTAGATACAATGATTATTTGTTTTAATTGTGTATTTTTACCTTTTTGGTCGGATCAAATATCCATTGTTTTAGTCAAATAGAAGAAGGTTTACACTAGAAAAGTGCCAAATTTTAACCACCAATTCCGACCGATATCGGTCAAAAGTAAAGGAATTCCGATCGATTTCCGACCGCTTTTAATTCGTCGGAAGAATAATGGTCGCTAAGGCGTTGCGACCGAAGGCGGTCGAAATTTTCCGACCGATTTCGGTCAGTTAATTCAACCGTTGGTTGACCGCTTTGACTGACAAAAATAATTATACCGACCGAAATCGATCGGAATTATTTAAATTTTTATTTATTTATTTTTTAAAATATCGACCGACTTCGGTCGGAATTAGAAATACGTAATAATTTTAATTTTAACATCCGACCGAAGTCGGTCGAAAATATAAAATAATAAATAAATAAAAATATTTATATCTAACCGACGTTGGTCGGAAATTTCAATTTCTGCAGATTTCAAATTGAAATTTTCGACCGACGTCTATCGGTAAATATGAATTTTTGGGTTTTTTGTATGAGAATTCCGACCGAAATCGGTACGTTTTCTGGGTAAAAACCAGGCAAAATATGCCTGCTTTTAAGCTACACCACCTGCCAATTACAACCAATATTCATCTTATAATGGTAGTATTACATTGCTGTCATTCAACCACAATTAACCAACAACAATTAACCAATAAAAATCACCACCACCACAACAACAACAATTAACCAACAACAACTACAACAACAACTATACAAATGTTCAATAAAAAAATAATATCAATAATACAATCAATATTCAAAATTATTCCAAACTAAATATTCACAAGTTCAAGACTTTGTTTAGCAATACACACCATTCAATGAGTGTTTTGTATTGCATCATTTCCATCCTCACTATTAGAAGCTTCATCGTCGGTATGGTTCGAAGGATCACGATGAGAAGGATTAGCATCTGGGGAAGGCTCACGAGACCGGGGAATGGGGAAAGCACCACTAGCAAGAAGATTGGCCAGCTGACCTTGAAGGAGATTAAATTGTTGGTCCCTCTTTTCTAGCTGAACTTGAAGGGTATCAAATTGTTCATCTCTCTTTTGTTCTCTAGCCTTTGTCTCTTCAAGCTCTGATGTAAACTTTGCGATCTTCTTCTTCATAAATGAGAGAGTTGACCTATCAATTGCCTCGCCTTGGGCAGAAGTCCCTATACCTTGCAATCCAGCCTTGTAGCGCCGAAATGATCTCTCTGGAAGGCCGTATGATATCCCCTTTTTAGGACCACCGACAACATCCAACTATATCTTCTGCTCTTCTTCATCTGAAATGGGTGGTCGCTTGCCTTGCTCATTCGGTGGTAAGCTCTGAGTGTACTCCTCCACATTAATCTTGTAACGACCCTTTATTTAGAAGACAGAAAATTATTAACTATATAATATTATAAACATTAATTTCAAGTTATAGTAGTTATGAAACATACATATGTAGTCTCCTCCCGGTCCTCGACCCATCTACTTGGATCTGTCGGTGCCTTCTTCTTCCGGATGTGAGTCTCCATGAAAAACTCATCATGAGTCATCTTCCTCCCATATTTTTTTTCCTACAAATATAATAAAACATGTTAACTAAATTAAAATATATAAATATAGTTTGATAAAAATAGAATTAAATATTTTAAGGAATTACCAGTAGTCTCCTCGTAGTTCCCATGCTCCTTGTGTCCACACACTGCAAGGAGCCACCCTTCTCAGATGCTCGGGCCTTCTTTCCCTGTTCACTCTTCTTCTCGAACTTCTCAATGGTCCACTGCCTCAGCAGATCCTCCTATATGTGCGGTAGAACCCATGAAGGCTTCTTGCTCTTCTTCCAAGCAGAATAGAAGGAATAAGATAGTCTCTTACATCATTTGAACTCAAAAATTTCAAGAATGGCACTGTTATGCCGGTCCTCCCAAGCACACTTAGTCTGAAAATGAAGTGTGTAACGTTAGATGAAAATATTGTTAATATAATGCTTAAATAAATAAGAATTGTATTAAAACCTTAAATTGGTTGAAAAGTTGATGCACGAGCTCCGGTGGAAAGTCACTCCAAGTTGCATAAGGTGCATCATACAACCGGCCAAGAGCTTCAGTGATTATCTTTCTAGTCTGATTATTAGGTATGAACCTGCAATATATAAATTACATTAAATAAAGAAGACTAGCTATTATAATTCAGCAGAAACAAAAAAGTAATAAATAAATCGTAACCATTGCCCTCAGTCCTGATGATCATCCTATGATAATGATCATACCGTACTTCCTTTGGATCATCTTCCCCCGACGAATCTGAAGCATGCATAGAAGAGGAGGCATCTGGCTCAGCGCTACTATCCTGAAGGCGAAGTCTAGAAATTCTAGGAGGTGAACTCCGCGGAGAGAGAGACGGGGTCGCTGATGAAGATAGATGCGATCCACACCCATGCAGCGATCTAGACCCCTACTGCGATCCAGACCACTGCTGCTATCCGGGTGGCTGAAATCTAGATGGATGCGATCCAGCTAGTGATGAAGCAATTGGAACAGAAGGCAGGCGTATCACCACATGGCCCCGTGGCTGATGACTCGATGGACCCATGTAACTATATGCAGGATCATGTGGAGGAAGCGGGGTATGTAGGATCATGTGGAGGAAGCAGGTTATAGCCCTGTGGCGGAGAATGGTAAGAATACTGTTGGGAGGGCGAATGGTAGGTAGTCTGATAAGTAGATGGATGTGGTGGAATAGATGTGTGCCTAGAAGATTGTTGCCGGCCATCAGCAGCGGAGGGATTCAAGTGTGGAGTGGAAGGAAGCGAGGGTGTAACACCATCATCATGATCAATAGGCCTCTTATCCTTCCTAGACCTACCTCGACCCCTACCGGTCATCTGCATAAATTAAAACAAATGTTAGAATTGAGAATATAAATCTATATAAGTTGAGAGCGGTTGAAAAATCTAACATGCTAGTCGTCTTCGAAGTATCCTTCCTCGTCAGAAAATTCTTCCTCTTCACTTATTTCATTTTCATTAGGTGATTCTTCATCCTCATTTTCTATGATTGTCATTTCCTCCATATCAACTTCTTCTAATATGCGTTGAGGATGCTCCAAGTCATTTTCTAACTGATCATCCACCATTTGGTTAACACTTGAGGTATCGTTTTGGTAAGCAACATCTAACACATTCTCAACTTCTACCCTACCAATAGGCTTAGTTTTTATTACAACCAACCAATCAGCCTTATTCCTCCGTAATGGATATGGAGCATAATACACTTGCCTAACTTTTTCTGCAATTATAAAAGGATCATAGCGATCATACTCCCTCTTTTTATTAACCTCAATTATGTTGTACTGCGAGTGTACATTTGTACCTCTTCTAGGTGTTGGGTCAAACCACTTGCATCGGAAAAGTATGATCTTCTTATTTGGCCAACCTGAATATGCTAATTCTAGAATCTCTTTGATCACACCATAATAATCATTTTCCCAATCCTAGTTGCATTCACCACCTTTTACACACACCTCACTGTTATTGCTTTTTTTTATACTTGGAGCATTCCTTGGTGTGAAATTTGCAACCATTCACAAAATACGTAGACATAGTTGTAACCGTAGGTGCATGTCCCCAAGATATGTCTTTCAAAAATTGATTAACACCGTTGTTTGGATTATTGACCTACATGTAGTGTTAAATAAATCACAAGTGAGAAAGTATATTCACAAGTGACCAATTATGTATATTCACATGTGAGAAAGTATGTAATATTCACTTACACACTCTTTAAACTATGCCTCAAATGTAGAATAAATAGCATCGTGGCAAAATTAACTCATGAAGTCACTGAGTGACATATTGAAAATTTTGTTAGTTGCATCAACCAAGTTAAATAGTAGTCCATGTAAATTAATCTTACGTCAACACTTACTTAAGAAAAGGTTGAACTTTCAGACAATTTAGCAACACATGATTTGAAGCTGATTTATACTACATACTACTTCGGCCCCTTTTTGTTCGATCTTTAGAACCTCGGCCTGGTTGATTGAATATGGACATTGGTGGATATAATGGATCAATCTCAATCATGACATTGTGCCAATTGGGCCTATTTATAGCACATGGCACATGACTGTCGAAGTAGTAAGAACAAAAATGGGCAGTTTCCTTTGCAAGATAAGTTTCATATATGGATCCTTAAATCCTATTCCTCTTTTTAACAAATTGTTTACACTTGTCAATAGTCCTGCACATTGTCATATTAGACGATAATGTTAAAGAAAACTACAATAATAAAAGAAGGTTTGATCATTACCACTCAAATGCATACATCCAACTGCATTGAACCGGCCCTCCAAGTCACGCCTCGTGTACAAGGTGAATTGGAAGGTGTTCCATGACATCAAAAAAACCACATGGGAAAATCCTTTCAAATTTATTACTGAATACAAGAATGTTCCGATTCATTTGAAATAGGTTTTCTTCCCTTAATGTGGTAGAACATAAGTTTTTGAAGAACAAACTTATCTCTATGATAGGATTCTAGATATTTTCAGGCAAACCACAAAATACAATAGTGATTAAGGTTTCCATGAAGATATGACAGTCATGACTTTTCATATGAGTCAACTTTCTTTCAACCATATCGGCACATTTTCCCAGGTTCGAAGCATAGCCCTTGGGCATCTTTAGGTTTGCAACCCACTCACAAATCTATCGTCTTTGTTCCAAAGTGAATGTATAGCTGGCCTTGGGCTTGAACGCCTTACCATTGTCCGCAGACTGCAAATGTAATTCAGGTTGCCTACAATATTCTTGCAAGTTCAGTCTAGCCTACGGGTTATCTTTTGTCTTATTCTTATCATCCATCACTATATTGAACAAATTGTCAAAATAGTTCTTCTCAATATGCATGAAATCAAGATTGTGTCGGAGACGATTATCCTTCCAATAGGGCAACTCCCAAAATATGCTCTATTTTGTCCAGTTATGAGTAACACCATATCCAAGAAATCTAGTCTGGGGCCTCGATAACTTTAGTGAAGTTCTGAACCCTCTCCCAAATTTCCTCACCAGACAAAATTGGAGGTGGAAAATCATGTTCAACTATATTCTTTTTGAATGCATTCTTCATCCTTTTGAACTCATGATCAACTGGTAAGAACTGACGATAACAATCAAACTATGACTGCTTTCGGCCATGTCTTAAAGTGAATGCTTTATCATTTTCCATGCAGTAAGGACATGCTAACTTTCCTGCAGTCATCCACCCAGACAACATTCCATAGGCAGGAAAATCATTAATGGTCCACATTAAGGTAGCACACAAGTTGGAATTTTGCTTAGTTGATAGGTCATATATCTCAAGTCTATCATACCACAACTGTTTTAGCTCATAAATCAGAGGTTGCAAATATACATCAATCAAACTCTTTGGATTGCAGGTACCGGGAATAACACAATTTAAGAAAATATATGGACTAGTCATACATATTTAAGGCGAAAGATTGTACGTCCTAATAAAGACCGACCATCATGAATATGGTGTTGCAGAAATAGAAAATGGCGTGAAACCATCAGCACACAAACCCAACCGAACATTCCTCGGTTCACTAGAATAATTCGGATACGTCCTACCAAAATGCTTCCAAGCTTCCCCATCTGAAGGATGACACATAACACCCGGCGGCCTTCTATTTTCATAGTGTCATCTCATATGAGGAGCGAAACTCATCGATGCGTATAACCTCTTTAATCTAGGAATAAGAGGTAAGTAATGCATCGACTTCACAACAACATTCTTCCCGCTGGAAACCCGCTTAAAACGAAGCTTTTCACCAAATGTACAACTTTCTAAATCTGTATCACCCTTAAAATACAACATGCAACCATCTTCACAACAATCGATTCTCATAGACGAGAGTCCTAACTTAGAAACCAATCTTTTAGCCTTATAGAAATATTCAGGTATGTTGAAAGTTAGGTCAACTAGTTCACACATAAGGCCAATGAAAGAATCCATTCCCGCTTGAGAAATATTGGTATCTGGTTTGTCACAACCCAAGCTCAATCAATCGGTAGCAATGCTTTTACCACGAATATCCGACTCTGAATGGCCCAAATCTAGCCAAAATCAATTATATACCATAAATATATCTATAAGAAAGTAATCTAATCAATTAAATCTAAGATAAAGCAAGAAATTAGGAAATCAACCCAAAACGCCTCCCCGGGCCCACACACATTCACTCACGAGTCCAATCATATAATAATTACTCGAATCCGACCTCAGATCACCTTTCAAAACTCGAAATTTTAGTTGAAGAACTTATTCCCATTTTCCCCTATTTTTCAACCCCAAATCCTAAATTAAAGAATTAATTAATGATAGATTAGTGGGATATAACCGAAATGGAGTGTAGAATCATTACCCAATCTATGTCTCTGAAAATCCCTCAAAATCTCGTCCAAATCCGAGCTCCAAAACTCAAGTTTTGATAAAAATGGCCAAACCCTCATTTTGAAATGATATAAGTCTGCCAAGTGATTCCTTAATTGTGATCGCAGAAATAGCCTCGCTATCGCGAAGAACAACTTCGCTTCTCCAGGATTGAACCCTACACGGACGCATAAAACTCTAAGCGAACGCGATGTACTAGCTCTCAGACTTATGCGATCGCGAACGTCCTCACGCGTTCGCGATGAGCAAAGCGCGTGGCCCAGCTTTAGCCTCCTTAACTCTACACGAACGCGACCTTGGCCGCACATTTGCATCCTTCTGCCTGCGAACGCGAAGAACAAAACTTCCTCTGCCTAGCTAAGCCTATGCGATCGCGACCCCTCTCTCGCGATTGCGTATAAGGAAATTAGATGCACCAGATCACAGAACTTCAGCCATTTCTCTAAGTCCAAAACGCATCCGATAATGATCCAAAACACACCCGAGGCCCTCGGGACCACAACCAAAGATACCATCAAGTCCTAAAATACTATACAAACTTAGTCGAGCCCTCAAATCACATCAAACAATACTAAAAACACGAATCACCCTCAGATTCAAACTTAATGAACTTGAAACTACCAATTTCTACAATCGACGCCGAAACCTATCAACCCTATGGACCTACTCCAACTTCCGAAATCGGAATCCGACCCCGATATCCAAAAGTCCACTTCCGGTCAAAATCTCAAAAAAATTGACTTTTGCCATTTCACCCAACGGAACCGACGGAACTCCATTCCGGAGTCGTCTTCACATAGTTTCAACTACGGTAAAAACTTTTATGACTTAAGCTTCCGTTTAGGGACTAAGTGTCCCAAAACACTCTGAAACCGCAACTAACACCTCTCGGCAAGACACATAAGCAAAAAATGACGCGGGGAAAGCAGTAAACAGGGGATCGGGGCTATTACTCTCAAAACGACCGACCGAGTCATTACATCCTCCCCCTCTGAAAATAATTGTTCATCCTTGAACGAGCGTAGAGACCTACCTAAAGTGGTGAAATGATGAGGATAACAGTTGCGCATATCCTGCTCGGTCTCCCAAGTCGCCTCCTCGACCGGCTGACCCCTCCACTGAACCTTCACTGAAGCCATGTTCTTTGACCTCAACTTTCGGACCTGCCTGTCCAAAATAGCCACTGGCTCCTCAACATAATATAGAACCTTGTCCAACTGGACTGAGCTGAAATCCAGCACATGAGATGAATCACCGTGATACTTCCGGAGCATAAAAACATGGAATACCGGATGAACTCCTGCTACACTGGCATGTAAGGCAAGCTCATAAGAAACCTCCCCAACACGTCGCAACACCTCAAAGGGACCAATGACCCTTGGGCTCATCTTGCCCTTCTTCCCGAACCTCATAACGCCCTTCATAGGCGAAACCCGAAGCAAGACCCTCTCTCCAACCATAAATGCAACATCGCGAACCTTTCGATCTGCATAACTCTTTTGTCTAGACTGGGCTGTGCGAAGTCGATCCTGAATCACCTTCACCTTATCCAGGGCATCCTGAACTAAGTCTGTACCCAATAATCTAGCCTCGCTCGACTGAGGGTGAAATGTTGTGCTCAGCTCCACTCGAGTACCCAACTCATGTTGTACGGCCCTCCAAAACCGTGATGTAAATTGTGTACCCCGGTCAGAGATGATAGATATCGATACGCCATGAAGCCTGACGATCCCGCGGATATAAATTCGAGCCAGCTGCTCGGAAGAATAGGTAGTCATCACAGGAAGGAAATGAGCTGACTTGGTCAGCCTATCCACAATCACCCAAACTGTATCAAACCTCCGGTGAGTCCGTGGGAGTCCAACAATGAAATCCATAGTGATCCGCTCCCATTTCCACTTCGGAATTTCTAACTTCTGAAGTAACCCACCTGGCCGATGATTCTCATACTTCACATGCTGACAATTTAGACACCGAGCCACATACTCCACTATGTCCTTCTTCATCCTCCTCCACCAGTAATGTTGCCTCAAGTCCTGGTACATCTTTGCGGCACCCGAGTGAATAGAGTACCGCGAGCTGTGAGCCTCCTAGAGAATCAACTCACGCAACCCATCTACATTAGGCACACAAAGCCTGCCCTGCATCCTCAATGCACCATCATCTCCAATAGTGACCTCCTTAGCATTTTCGTGCTGAACCGTGTCCTTAAGGACAAGCATATGGGGGTCATCATGCTGACACTCCCTGATACGATCATAAATGAGAAGATTGGGAGACCACACAAGACAATACTCTACTCGGCTCAGAAATATCCAATCTCACAAACTGGCTGGCTAAGGCCTGAACATCCAACGCCAATGGCCTCTCTGCTGCTGGTAGATATTATAAACTCCCCAAACTCTCTGCCCGACGACTCAAAGCATCGGCCCCCATATTGGCCTTCCCCGAATGGTACAAAATGGTTATATCATAATCCTTAAGCAGCTCCAACCACCTCCGTTGATGCAAGTTAAGATCCTTCTATTTGAACAGATGCTACAAACTCCGGTGATCGGTGTAGATCTCACAAGGGACACCATACAAATAGTGGCGCCAAATCTTCAAGGCATGAACAATAGCTACTAGCTAAAGGTCGTGTACATGATAGTTCTTTTCATGCACCTTCAATTGTCTGGACGCATAGGCAATCACCCTACTGTCCTGCATCAGCACCGCACCGAGACCAATCCGCGACATATCATAATATACAGTATAAGACCCTGAACCTGTAGGCAATACCAACTGAAAGCTCTCCTCACACTCCTCCGTCCACCTGAATAGAGCACCCTTCTGGGTCAGCCTGGTCATAGATGCTACAATAGATGTGAATCCCTCTACAAAGCAACAGTAATACCCTGCCAAACTAGGAAAACTCCGAATCTCTGTAGCTGATGACGGTCTACGCCAACTCTGCACTGCTTCCACCTTCTTCGGATCCACCTTGATCCTATCATTTGATACTACATGACCCAAGAATGCCACTGAGTCAAGGCAAAACTCACACTTTGAAAATTTTGCAAACAACTTCTTTTCTCTTAAGGTCTGTAGCACAGTCCTCAGGTGCTGCTCATGATCCTCCCGAGTCTGGGAGTACACCAAAATATTGTCAATAAACAAAATGATGAAGGAGTCAAGATAAGGCCGGAACACACTGTGCATCAAGTGCATAAAAGCTGTTGGGGCATTGGTTAGCCCAAAAGACATCACAAGGAACTCGTAGTGACCATACCGAGTCCTGAAAGCAGTCTTCGGGATATCTGGCTCCCAAATCTTCAACCGATGACAACGTGAACATAAGTCAATCTTGGAAAACACTCTGACACCTTGTAACTCATCAAATAAGTCATTAATATGAGGCAATGGATACATGTTCTTCACTGTGACTTTGTTCAACTGGCGATAATGAATGCACATACGCATAAAACCATCCTTTTTCTTCACAAATAAGACCGGAGAACCCCAAGGTGACACACTGGGATGCATGAAGCCTTTATCAAGAAATTCTTGTAACTGCTCTTTTAACTCCTTCAACTCAGGAGGAGCCATATGATATGGAGGAATAGAGATGGGCTGAGTGCCCGGCAACAAATCAATGCCAAAATCAATATCTCTATCGGGCGGCATGCCCGAAAGATCAGCTGGAAACACATCTGGAAAGTCCCTCACTATTGGGGCTGACTCAACTGTAGGGGCATCAATACTAACATCTCTCACATAAGCTAGATACGCATCACACCCCTTCTCAACCATTCATTCAGCTTTAAGAAATAAAATAACTCTGCTGGGAGTATACTCTAAGGTACCTCTCCACTCTAATCACGGTAGACCTGGCATAGCCAGTGTCACGGTCTTAGCGTGACAATCAAGAATAGCATAATGGGGGGACAACCAGTCCATGCCCAAGATAACATCAAAGTCTACCATACTGGGCAATAATAAATCGGCTCTGGTCTCAAAACCACTAAGATCAATCAAACATGACCGATACATGCGGTCCACAACAAGAGAATCTCCACAGGAGTAGACACATAAACATGGGAACTCAAGAAATCCTGAGATTCTCTCAAATACGGGGCAAAATAAAAGGACGCATAGAAATATGTAGAGCCTAGAACAAATAAGACCGACGTGTCTCTATGACAGACCAGAACAATACCTGTAATGACAGAGTCAGAAGCAACTGCATCTGTACGAGCTGGAAGAGCATAATATCTGGCCTGCCCTCCCCCTCTAGGGCGACCTAACCTCCCCGACCTCCACCTTGAGCTAGCTGAGTAGGTGGGGCGGTAGATGGTACTGGAATCATAGTCTGAGAACCCGGTGGAGCACGCGGTGGCTGAGAAGTCTGTAGAGGTGCACCCCTCCTAAGTCTGGGGCAATCCCTCACCACATGGCGAGTGTCACCACACTCAAAACAAGCTCTCGAAGAGTGTGGCTGATGTGACTGGCTCGGGCCAGGTCTGTTGGACTAGCCGCTAAAAGTACCCCGTGCAGGAGCCACACTAGATATAGGCGGTGCATAATAAGGCTCTTGGGCCTAGAAGGGGCCGGAATACCACTGGCGGCTGGAAGAGCTGAATAAACGGGGCGACTCACATAACCCCTACCATGGTGAACTTTGGTTGGGGAACGAGTACCACTGTAAGTGTCAGACTCTCCAGACCTCTTGGCCTGCCTCTCCTCTCTATCCCGAGCGAGCATGCCCTCCAATCTCCTAGCAATACTCACAACCTGCTGGTAAGAAATATCCATCTCCAGCACCATGACCATACTAATCCTGATACTAGGGTGGAGTCCCTCAATAAACTGACGAACCCTCCCTCGAACTATGGCAACCAAGGCCGGTGCATGTCGGGCCAAATCACTGAAACGGACTGCACACTCTGACATAGTCATAGCACCATGGTCCAGCTGCTCAAACTCCGCACGCCATGAGTCTTTGAGGCTCTGAGGGACATACTCTCTCAAAAACATGTTCGAGAACTGAGTCCATGTAAGTGAAGCTGCCTCATCCGGACTACTCAACTCATAAGCACGCCACCACTGATAGGCTGCTCCTCTAAGCTGGAAGATGGTAAAAGAAACTTCGCTCGTCTCTGCTACACCCAAAGTACCGAGAATACGATGACACTCCTCCAGAAAACCCTGAGCATCATCTGTAGCCAATCTGCTGAAGGTAGGTGGGTGGTACTTCTTGTACCTCTCAAGTCTGAGTTGCTCTACCTCAGAAGCGACTGTCCTAATCTCGTGATGAACCGGAGCTACCGGCTGCATAGGGATGAACTCTGGGGCCTGGTAAACCTGGACCCTCTGCTCAGGAGTACGGGCTGCGGGAGTCTGTGCCCCTCCCCCGGCCTGAGACGTGGCAGGGGCTAGTGGGATCAATCCATCCTGAGCTAAGGTGTTGAACATGCTCATGAACTGGGCTAGAGTCTCCTGGAGGACTGGTGCAGTAACAGGTACCTCAGGTGCCTGCCCTGAAGCTGGACTACTGGGGGCTCCTCTGTCGCAGCTCGCGTGGGTGCTCTGACTGTACCGCGTGGACGTCCGCGGCCTGTACGCCGGCCGCAGCCTCTCGCGGCTCTAGCAGGGGGCGTAGGTGCTTGGTTATCAGATCCCCCGATACGGGTCCCAACCATCTGTGAGAAAGAATAGAATACTGAAGTTTAGAATTTTTGATGTCAAAAGTTTTTGCACGACAAGGAATCAAAGAAGTATAGTTTTGTTTCCTAACAGTTCCATAACCTCTCAAAGATAAGTACAGACGTCTCCATACTGATCCGCGAGACTCTAATAAACTAGCTTGTGAGTCACGATAACTATGTACTTAGAGCTCTGATACCAACTTGTCACGACCCAAACGTCCCTCCGAAACATGTCGTGACAGCACCTAGTCTCTACGACTAGGTAAGCCTAACAATTTGCGAAAATATCAATAATGGAAGCAAATTTAACAGCTAACTGCAATAGATACTGAATAACCAATAACAATGCCACTCGGCATGTACAATAACCAAAACACTAGACGTACACAACTTTCCCAAAATCCGGAACATCATAAGTCACAAACTACAGAAAGAAAATAGTATCTCTATACTCCAGAGTCTAATAAAAGGAAATACAGGAAGTGTTTGATATGGGGAAGAGTAGAAGGGGATTTTGAGGTCTGCGGACGTGGCAGATATACCTTGAAGTCTCCAAAGTTGTCTCGACTAACTAATAATGTTGCTGATAACGAGCACCTAAATCTGCACATAAAATATGTGCAGAAGAGTAGCATGAGTACACCACAATTGGTACCCAGTAAGTGCCAAGCCTAACCTCGGTCGAGTAGTGACGAGGAAAGGTCAGGGCCCTACCGGTCATATACAATAATATATAAGAAAAAGAAGCAGTAATTAAAGTAACGCATGGTAAACAAAGGAAAACACAATGAATAACAGTACAACATGCGGAAATAAACAACAGAGGATCTCCCGAGACACTATCTCGTAGTCCCAAAAGTAAATATACAGGGAGAACTCCCGAGGTACCGCCTCGTAGTCTCAAAAGTAAAGATGTAGGGAGAACTCACGAGGTACCGCCTCGTAGTCTCAAAAGTAATGTGTAGGGAGAACTCCCGAGGTACCACCTCGTAGTCTCAAAAGTAAATGTATCGGGTAAAAGTCACAAAATATGAACACCCATTCACTTACGAGTCCAACAATATAAGAATTACTCGAATCCGACCTCAGATCGCCTTCCAAAACGCGAAATTTTAGTTAAAGAACTTTTTCCCATTTTCCCCAATTTTTCAACCCCAAATCCGAAATTAAAGAATTAATTAATGATAGATTAGTGGGATATAACCAAAATGGAGTGTAGAATCATTACCCAATCGATGTATCTGAAAATCCCTCAAAATCTCGTCCAAATCCGAGCTCCCAAACTCAAGTTTTGATAAAAAAAAATGGCCAAACCCTCGTTTTGAAATGATATAAGTCTGCCTAGTGATTCCTTAATCGCGATCGCAGAAATAGCTTCACGATCGCGAAGAACAACTTCGCTACCCTAGGATTTAACCCTACGCAGATGCATACAACACCAAGCGAACACGATTTACTGGCTCTCAGACTTACGCGATCGCGAACGTCCTCACGCATCCGCGATGAGAAAAGCGCGTGGCCCAGCGTTAGCCTCCTTAACTCTATGCGAATGCCCTTGGCCACACGTTCGTATCCTTCTGCCCGCGAATGAGAAGAACAAAACTTCCTCTGCCCAGCTAAGCCTACGCGATCGTGTATAAGGAAACCAAATGCACCAGATCACAGAACTTCAACCATTTCTCTAAGCCCAAAACGCATCCGATAATGATCTGAAACACATTTGAGGCCCCCGGGACCTCAACCAAAGATACCATAAAGTCCTAAAATACCATACGAACGTAGTTGAGCCCTCAAATCACATCAAACAACGCTAAAAACATGAATCACCCTCTGATTCAAAGTTAATGAACTTGCAACTACCAATTTCTACAACCGATGTCGGAACCTATCAAACCACGTCCGATTGGCCCCAAATTATGCACACAAGTCATATTCAACCCTACGGACCTACTCCAAATTTCGGAATCAGAATCCGACCTCGATATTAAAAATTCCACTACCGGTCAAAATCTTAAAAAAATTCGACTTTCGCCATTTCATCCAACTGAGCTAACGGAACCGACGGAACTCCATTCTGGAGTCGTCTTCACACAGTTCTGACTACGGTCAAAAATCCTAAAACTTAAGCTTCCGTTTAGGGACTAAGTGTCCCAAAACACTCTGAAACCACAACCAACACCTCCCGACAAAACACATAAGCAGAAAATGACGCGAGGAAAGCAGTAAATAGGGGATCGGGGCTATAACTCTCAAAATGACCGGCCAAGTCATTACATGTTTTGATACTTAATAATCTAACTGCAATAGACAACTGAGAGTGCATACTCCCTTCACTTAGTGGATGACTAGCAGCCTCTAGTTGTTCATAAAAATATTTTACCTCTTCGTTAGGAGCTTATTCAACACTTTCATGGGGTTCAAACTCGAAGTGCATCCCAAAAGCATCCGCAACCATTTCATGGTATCTAGGATGTTAAACGTTATTCCCCACTAACCTACTACTTTCACCAACAACTATGTTATGAAATACACCATCACTACCATTAACCTCTCCATGACTAGTCCACACAAAATAATTATCCATAAACCCTTTTTTATAAAGATGAGTCTTAACATCCGCCGATCCAAAAAAATGCAAACACTTGCACTTCACACAAGGACACCTAATCATCCCTCCGATTTGAAACAGTTCAAGTGACATTGCATGCCTAATAAATTCCTTAACCCCTTCTATAAATTCCTCCCTAAATAACGGACGATTAGGATAATTGCTATTATACATCCAACTACGATATCCCATATACATAAAGAACAAATAAATTACATTTATATTAATCATAATTCAAATTAATTTATAGATATAAGTTACATAATAAACTTTAGTTACAAAATACAACATAGTCAAACACTAGAATATTGAATTAGTTAAGCCATTCAATTAGACTAACTCACTTACTATTAACCATAATTAATAAACTCTAAATCATAATTTAATGTGCCCTAAAAGTCCAACTACGATATTCCATCTACATAAAAAAAACAAATAAATTACATGTTATATTAATCATAATTCGAATTAATTTATAGAATTAAGTTACATAATAAACTTTAGTTACAAAGTACAACATAGTCAAACACTAGAATATTGAATTAGTTAAGCCATTCAATTAGACTAACTCACTTACTATTAATCATAATTAATAAACCCTAAATCATAATTTAATGTGATCTAAAAGTCCAACTACGATATTCCATCTACATAAAAAACAAATACATTACATGTTATATTAACCATAATTCAAATTAATTTATAGAATTAAATTACATAATAAACTTTAGTTACAAAATTCCAAAATCCCAAATTGTAAACCCTAGTTTATACAATTGAAAGAATTTAAATAATTAAAATTAACAAATATAGATAACTAACCTTCAAAGAGAGGAGAGAGGTATGATTTTGGGAGTGGTGCAGCAGTGGGTGGCGCGGCAGTGGCGGAGGAGCAGCGGTGGCGCGGCAGTGGTGGCGGAGGAGCAGTGGTGGCGGAGAAGCAGTGGTGGCGCGGGAGAGATGAAGTGGGGGGTTTTGTGATGACCCAAAATGTCATCTTTAAATTTAATAAGTAATTATGTGTTCTAAGACCTCGAAAAGCACCATTTATCATTCCTCGACTTGCGTTCAGAGTCCGTAAAATTTTCCGAAAAATTTTCATGTGAAAAATGGATTAAAATGTAAAATTGAGCTTTAAAACTCAACTGAGTTGACTTTGGTCAACACTTTTAGCAAACTGACCCGGATCAGTGTTTTGATAGTTCCGGTAGCTCCGTATCGTGAATTGGCACTTGGGCGTATGCCCGGAATTTAATTTAAAGGTTCCTAGCTCAAGTTATGACCATTTAACGGAACTAGCAATTTAAAGGCTAAAGACTTCCAAGTTTTACCACGGGGTTGACATTTTGATATCGGAGCCGGAATCCGATTATGGAAATTTGAATAGCTCTGTTATGTCATATAGGACTTGTGTGCCAAATTTGAAGTCATTCCGGATTCATTTAATATATTTTGGCACGAGATTTGTAAATGAAAAAGTTTAAAACTCAAAGTTCGAATCGAGGTGTGAATTATAATTTCAGCGTTGTTTGAAGTGATTTTTGACCCCGAGTAAGTCCGTATTATGTTACGGGACTTGTTGGTATATTCGAACGAGGTCCCAAGTACCCCAAGTGTGACTCGAATCGAAATCGGGACAAGAATTGAACTTAAGCAAAATCTGAAATTTTACCTTCTGTTGTAATCACACCTTCGGATTTTTGACCGCAGGTGCAATCTCGCAAAAGTGGGCCTTCCATCGCAGAAGCGGCCTGGGCAGGCTGGGTGAAGGTCCGCAGGTGCGGAAACTTGCACGCACCCGCGCGTCCGCAGAAGCGGACTTGGCAATCGCAGATGCGAGGATATCGACCGGCACACGAGACTGTTGTTGCTGCTGATGTTTGGTGGTATACTGTTCCCGAACACTTCGAGAAGCCTAGTCAGCTTGCGATTTGTACATCATCTGGAGCAGCTAGATAATTTATCTGGTTACAGATGGGGTGCAGCTGTTCTAGCTTACATGTATATGCAAATGTGTTGGGCGTGCATGGGCACCCAGAGAGACGTTGCCAGATTTTTACCGTTGTTCCAGGTGAAAACATAGTCAATATTTTCATGATTATAACATACATAGTAAAAAATGCTTTACTTTTACGTCCACAATCCATATTAGGTTTGGGTCTGGGAGTGGTTCCTGCAGTTCCAGCCACCGATAGCTCCTGATGCACAACCTCCATCGTTTCTCTCTTTAGCTTGGAGGTGGGTTGATAGGCGAAGCTACGTCCGCGAGCTCGAGGCTCGACATCATCTCCCTTATTACAGGGATTTGTTGGATTTACTTGAAGGCGCGCAGGTACATATATACTTAAGTTTACTTGGCCTGGCTTGATATGTATTGTGTTTACTCACGATTATTGTGTTTAATAAATAGTTCGTATGGAGGCCATACAGCGACGTGCTCATAGCTGGATTGCCAGATTATTGCTCCTGCGACCGAGCTATGTGGAGATCTTCCGTCCCACTAATATATCTCGATGTAGTCGAGCATCATTCCACTGAGCGAGTCCTTTGCCAGTTTGGTTGCCCGCAGCTTGTACCTATTCCACCCACTTGGCACAGGACACATTACCAACGGGATAATCGTTGCAAGGTTGACCAGACATACTTGGACTGGCTAGAGGCCCAGATTGAGGTTTGGGACCAAAGGTATGGCCTGATTCCGACATACCCTCCACTTGACCGTATGGGGGGTGAGCATGAGTACATGGGTTGGTATCGCATCGTTACCCGACTTGTCGTCGAGAATCCCCTTCATCGCGCTGGTGGTCGGTACATTCCATACATCGGGAGGCATGAGGCACTGATATGTTATTTGTTATACTTACTTATAACATTACATTATCCTTCCGTAATTAATATTTTATATGTTATGCAGGCTATTGGCTTACACCAGTTCTACCAGTTGGGACTGGAGATGCTACAACATACAGGCGAGGGAGCGGCAGATTTGCACGTGTTTGGTCGTCGAGTTACTGATCTTGTTGCTAACACATTGAGACGTGCCCGAGAGGATGGGCGCTTAGGATACAAGGCTGCGTATGTGCCACCAGAGAAGTACCATCATAGGCCACTAGTGGAGCCTGACTGTGGTAGACGTGGCAGGCGTGGCCAGAGAGGAAGGGGTGGCCCACGAGGTCGTGGTAGTCAGCGAGGACGGGGTCCCCAGCAAGGGGGCATTAAGGCACCCGTGGAGGATATTAGAGATGATCAGCCGGGTGAACACCCTGAGCCACACGATGCTCCCCATGATATGCCGCCATTCAGCCTTCAGCTGTCACTAGGGACTTCGCGGGTGACCCCGTCAACTCCATTGTTGATCGCGGGAATGCCCATTGCACAGCAAGAGTGGGATCAGTATTTTCCTGATCGTCCAGAGCCATCGACGAATGATGATGATCGTCCGATACGACAGGTGCATAGTAGGAGACGGCTGAGTTATGGCTCATCATCGAGGGATACTAAGGGTCCTTCACATACTTCATCTACTCCGGTGCACCTCGATGTTCCGACAGAGCATTGTGTCGTTACTCAGGCGCAGGTTTGTTTGTATTACTATTATTTCAATGTGTTTTTACCTTATAGATTAGTTAGTAATATATAAAGTATTTATATTTTTTAAAAGATTTCTTTAGCGCCCATCACGGAGGCCACATTGTGTGATACTGACTTGTCGGAGACGGATGATCTTATTCAGGACCCCACTGAGATCATGGTATGACTATTAAGACTTTTTGCTAACATGAACCTTAGTATTTTATATTTCATATACTAAAATATCTTATTATTCTATAGGTTTCTGCTGGCCCAGCGGCCGCTTCTACCGAGCCTACTAGCCTTACTGACGATCATGATGCAACGCATCCTCCGATAAAGAAGCGACATGATAAGGAGAATCCTAATAGCGTAGTCGGGCGGGCTGGAATCTGACCGCTTCTTCTTCTGCCACTTTTAGTTTCTCCTTCACTGTTGCAAGTTGTTCTTGTAGTTTTATGATCTGGAGTTCGTATTCACCGGTCAGATTCCAAATGTTTAGCAAACATGATTTGTAGTATTCTTGATTAATGGTTTCATCATACCATTCTTCAAAACCACATTGATTTTCGTCCTACCAATGGAGATGATAACACAAGACTATTAATTAACATGTTATATAAAAAGTATTAACAAATATTTTTTCCAAAAATAATAACTTACAACTTGTTTACACATCCAACGTCTGCGCCCCAAATTGCAATTTGACCAACATAGCTTCAAAATCGCACGTTTGCCACAGTAACACCTTGGTACGTCATTGCGTCCAGACATGTCGTAACGCTCGAAAATGAAAAATTAATGGAAAGTTGTTCTATTCATTTTGTTACAACGAAAATAATAACTAAAATACACGAGGTTTTTATAAGCAGCTAAGAGTGATTTTAGGTTACATAACGCATATTGGTGAAGCGTTGTGTATCGGGTGATAATGATTCTTTAGGGTACAACTGGATGCAGTTTTTCAGATGGACAACTTTTTTAGGTCGACATGACAATACACATAACGCACATTGGTAACGCGCTATATTTCACGTGATAATGATTCTTTAGGGTACAAGCGGGTATAGTTTTTCAGATCGACAACTTTTCCAAGTCGGCAGCTTTTTCAGGTGACAGCCTTTTCAGGTCGATAGCATTTTCAGGTCAACATGACAATACACATAATGCATATTGGTGATGCACTACGTTACGCATGATAATGATTCTTTAGGGTAAAAGTGGGTGCAGCTTTTCAGATCGACAGCTTTTCCAGGTCGACAGCTTTTTCAGGTGACAGCTTTTTCAGGTCGATAGCTTTTTCAGGTCGATATGACAATACACATAACGCATATTGGTGATGCGCTACGTTACACGTGATAATGATTCTTTAGGGTACAATTGGGTGCAGCTTTTCAGATCGACAACTTTTCCAGGTCGACAACTTTTTTAGGTCGACATGACAATACATATAACGCATATTGGTGATGCGCTACATTTAATATAAAAGTTCGTGCAGTTTAGTTCTTCTTAAGTTGAACCAAGAGATCAGTATTCAAAGATCATTTGAAGAGCCATTACAACATCCATTTCAGAAATACCACTAACATTTAATAAGTGGTCTAAGAAGAGGCAAAAAGGTGAAGGTAGTTCAATAGATCCACATGGAACACGTCATAACACAATCGATCCCTACCTTCAAAAATTTATGCTAGGTTGCTATACCGATTTGGTTGATGACAAGTGGTATGGTGTTCTATGTCCCATGGAAAATAAGCCTATCAATATACACACTGATATCAAATTTGCATGGCACATTATTGAGGGCGAAGCGTATTCTACAAAGCCTGAAGGTATGTGAATTTGGGGCGAAAAACTACAATGGGTTCCCTTTTACTCAAAATGGTGTGATTATGAAGTACTATGCCACTGGCATGGGCTAGTTGTACCACAAGCACTGTCTGCAACCTTCCAAACAAACACGCACAAAGATGAACCAGAAGTGATTCGGCATTTGATGAAGGAGATTTTAGAGATGGAAAAGGCATTATCCGTTCATCATGCACTAGATGATCTTAACTACCTGCAAGGAATGGAGGATCAGTAAAGGGATTTATTAGAAAATAAAAAATTGCATAGAGACTTTGATTTTCCTATTTTCCCTACAATTGTCGAGTGGGAGGGACTACCTAAGTTTCTACCACAGATGTTGGACGTAGAAGACCCATATTATTGTGGAAGTCAAGCAAGTGGTTTTATTGATGATAGCGATAAAATATGAGACATGTGTGTCAACTGGGGCCTAGATTACGATGCCCTCGGTCTGGAAGGATACGTACAAGATGTTGACAAAGAAGACGAAGACAATGACAATGAAATAGTGCCAGACAATGACGACAATGGCGAATAAAAATTATTATTTATTTTTTGGGGCGTATTTTAAATTTTTGCATTAAATCTTTAGTGCTAAATATCAATTAGATTTAACCCTATTATAAACATAATTTTATTTCAGAAAATTTACAAATTGAACATTTACAGAAATTTAGTACAACAAAAATACTACAATAAAACACTATGTTTATCTCTAGTAATTGGGCACATTGGATGAACTTCCACCTGGAGCTGAATTACCATCGCTTCCTAAACCAGCTGAAGGACATTTACGACGGTCGTGACCTATTTGGGAACATATGCCACATTTACGCGCATAAACGGTATCACCAACATCTATTGGGTTCTGTATCCGCGTTCTTTTTTGCACTTGCCGTTGACGTACATAATCCTTGTTACACACCATTTTAAATGGTTCTGGCGGCCAATAATGCTCAGCACCAACTGGCTGCAACTATCCACTATAGGTGTTTACGTATGCAACAACACTATATTCTTTATCAACGTACCTCGTTACTGCGAAACATGTATGTTGAAAGTACTTCATGGCATGTGAGCATGGAAAGTGATAGATTGACAATTTTCCACAAGAGCATAATCTTCTGGATTCATTTACGGTGTGTGTATTATTCCCGCGGTTGTGATGCAGACCAGTGAGAACTTCAAAAATATTTCGCTCGCTGCAATACTGCAAAAAGTATGCCACTGTGCTCGCTTCCTATATTTCTCAAATAGTTTCATTGGTTGTTGCATAAATTCAACACCCCTTTCCATCAGTGATGATGTACCTCTAGATCTTTCAACATACCTCTCCGCCATCTTCTTGAATGACATCTGCACCATGGCAGTGGCAGGCAATCCACGTGCAGACTTCAACAACCCGTTGAAAGACTCTGACACATTTATAGTCAGAATTCCCCATCTTCTACCACCATCCTTATGCAAAGTCCACTTGTCAAGCTCATGTCGCATCAACCAACGATAGACTTCTAGGTCTTCCTGCCTAATCAATTCCATTCGCCTCCTGAATGTACACTCTTGGTGATCTGTTGCAGCCATCCACATTAAATCATGTAAGTCCTTGTTCGGATGAGCCCTCTGGAAGTTGGCCTTCAAGTGCCTAACACAGCAATGGTGGTAGGCATACGGTTTTTGCTATGCATGCAAATTCTGTACAGATTTTAAAATGTTGTCATGTAGATCAGATATTAGACAAATACCTGAACGTTGTCTGACAACGTGCTCCTTCAAGTGGTTCAAAAACAATGTCCACATCTCTTGACTTTCATTGGCACAAATAGCAAATGCGAGGGGAAATATTCTTCCATTAGCATCTACTGCAACGGTGATCAACAACTTAATATCATACTTTCCATAGACACGAATGCCGTCTATGGATATTACTGGCCGACAATGCGCAAAACTATCAATGGTTGGTTTAAATGCCCAGAACACATATTTGAAGATGAATTCTTGTATTTCCGGACTCCGCTCAAGCTTCCATTCAACAATAGTCCCGGGGTTAAAGTGTTGCAATGCAGCCATGTACCTGGGTAGAGCGACAAAGGACTTATCCCAGTTACCATAAACAATCTCAAAAGCACATTTACACCCGAGAAATGCCTTTCTTTTGGTAATGGTACATCCATATACCTGGTGGACAGATGTTATACACTCTTTAATCTTGTACCTTATGGACGATTCAGTGTGTGGAATCAAGACAAGAGAAATCAAGTCAACATTCAAGTTAAAATAATTCCCACTGAATGTGTCTATTTCACAAGTGTGGGTGCCAATGTATTTTCCCACAATCCACATATTTATTTTCAACTTTCTCGCATGCAGCATCCATGTACAACCTTGAAACTATCTATGAAAAATAACCTAGTATACTTCCGGAGATGACTCATGAACCACGATCTCATGATACTGTTTTATGTTGTACATTCGCATCGCCCTGCTTAGGCGCGCTTTATCAGCAAAAAGCATATTCTTTAATAGCACCGTTGGTCTAGATTCATCCCACATTGTTGTCCGAATGTCATCAAGATCCTTTGTGAGGGCATCCACATTCGACATACTGGGCAACTGTGTAACGAGCCGACTTGTAGTTTTAAGAATTAACGCCCCGTTCAGTAACTTAAGGTCTCAAGCAGTTTTGTAATATGTATTATGACCCACGGGTGTAGTCGAGTTTGATTTTCAGAAGATTCAGAATTTAATTAAAAGAACAATTCTCATTTTTGAAGCTTAAATGAAAAGAGTTGACCGGAGATTTGACTTATGTGAAAACGACCTCCGATTCGAATTCTGATGATTCCAATAGCTTTGTATGGTGATTTTGGACTTAGGAGCATGTCTAAAAAATTATTTGGAAGTCTGTAGTGGAATTAGGTTTGAAATCGCAAAAATAGGAAGTTTAACTTGGAAGTGTGACCGGGGAGTTGACTTTTTGATATCGGGGTCAGAATCTAGTTCTGAAAATTTGTATAGGTCTGTTATGTCATTTATGACTTGTGTACAAAATTTGAGGTCAATCGGACTTGATTTGATAGGTTTCGGCGTCGAATGTAGAAGTTAATTTTTTTTAGTTTCATTAAGCTTGAATTGGGGCATGATTCGTGGTTTTAGCATTGTTTGATGTGATTTGAGGTTACGACTAAGTCCGTAATATGTTTTGAGAGTTGTTGGTATGTTCGGACGGGTTCCCGAGTGGCTCGGGTGAGTTTCGGGGAGGTTTCGGACCATTTCTAGGCTATTTATAGTTGCTGGTTTTTGGCTACAGCAGTGTACTATGTGAACGCGTAGAATTGGCCGCGATCGCGAAGCACAAAATGGGAAAAAAATGGTCAGTGAATTACGATCGCGTAAGGCCTTTCGCGATCGCATAGAGGAAATTTTCTGATGCACTTACCCGACTTTGGAAGCTTATATCTCGCAATCTATAAGGAATTTGGAGATGATCCATAAATGAAAGTTGTAGATCTTGGTGTCTAGTTTTTAGAAAAGTTATTACTGTTACACTAGAGGTTGTCCGGAAAAAGTTGGACAAGGCTGTTGGGGAATTTTCTCTTTACGATCGTGGGAGAATGGCCGCGATCGCATAGAGTAAAAAAGGGCTGGAAAAATTTTGTGCTTCGCGATCGCGGGTGTTTTGCTGCGGTCGCATAGAGGAAATAACTGGGCAGCAGATTTAAGTTCTGAAAATCTTTGACGATTTGGAGCTCGGGGAGAGGCGATTTTCTGGAGATTTTTAAGGGAAACATCGGGGTAAGAGTTCTTAACTCAATTTTGGTTAAATTACCCGAATCTATTGCTGTTTTTATCATTAAATTAGTATTTTGGGTTGAAAATGGTAGAAATTTATAGACTTTAAATTGAGGATTTGGAGGTCGATTCGTTATCAGAATTTGATAAAATTTGTATGGTTGAAATCGTATCGAAATGGGTGTTCGAATTTTGTAAAAATTCCATCGGGTTCCGAGAGGTGAGCCCCGCATTGACTTTTGGTTGACTTTTAATGTAAAAATTGTAAGTCGACGTTATATTATCCAGAATTATTTTCGGTAAATTTTAATGAAGTTATACAATAAATTTGAATAGATTTGAGCTATCCGTAGGATTTATTCAAGCAAGACGGCTATTTTGGAATATCGGCATAACTTTAAAAAGGTAAGTATCTTGCCTAATCTTGAGTGGGAGGAAATTACCCCTTAGGCATTGAGTCTTATGTGGAAATTATATAATTGAAACCATGTACGCGAGTTGATGAGTACTTACTTGATTTATATGTGCAAATTATATTGGTTGAAATTCGTAGATGCCTTTATGTATTAAATTGGAAAATTATTGGAACATAGTAAATCCTTTATTTGTCATGCATAAATCCTTATTTGTTGAATTTGTTTTTATATGATAATTTGGTGTGATTGCCACTTTGATTTTTATGTGAATCCCGTGTTTTTATTGAGTTGATATTTCCTGGAAATAATTTCATTATGGATTATTCATTTGCAAATAATTTATTATGTAAGTTTAAAAGGAGGCATTAATCTATTTGCCAAAAATTTGGATTAAAGAAGGCGTTGTTCCTTTATGAATTACTTTCCAGTTCATGTTGTTGCAATTGGTATTGAGTTATAAAGGTAGTAAATGATATTTGAGGCAAAGTATTAAATTGTGAAATATTATTTTGTTGAGTTGTTCGCTCTCGGATATGTTTGTTAAGATTTTTGTGCACATTATGGTCGAGCCATGGGCTCCTTATTGTGGAAGATGATGTATTGTTGATTTCTGTGGCAAGCTGAAATATTTGAGCACATGAGGTACAATTTGCGATATGTTTTGATATTTGAGCACTCGATGTGTAATTTATGATATATTATAATATTTGAGCATTTGAGGTGCAAATTTATGAGATGTTGTGATATTGGCACATGATATTATTGGGAGGATTGTTCGGGTGTTTGCACGAGGTTTCTGCCGTGCTATTGTTACTATTGATATATTCACATGTGGCGAGACAAGGTAGAAATATTATTATGCGCGTGCGGCGATACAAGGCGGGCATTTACTTAATTATTGCACATGTGGCGAGACAAGGTGGGCTATGTCGGGGATTGATTTGTGATGACCTGGGGGCATTGTTGTTGTTGAAATTTATTTATGATTTGGGACTATGAGACGCTACCTCGGGAGTGCCCTTTGTTGATATTTTTCTATGGTTGCACTTGCCCTTGGTTATGTTGTTTTTCCGTGATATATAAATTCTTATGTTCTTCTGTGATGTATTATTTGATTTTATTATGTGTTTTGTATTCCTTGTTGTATTGTGATGGCTTTGGTTCTTTGTACAAGACTTTGAGGATTTGTGTTTATGGTTTTTACTAGTTTTCGAGATTTGAGTTGTTTCGAATAAAAGAAATTGCTATTACATTTTAATTTAATAAATTTTACATCTAAATTAGTAGTCATCGGATGCTTCATTTTAATTGGAATGTCATTTTCTTCACCCAAACGAATTCAAAAATAAACTCATTTCTTTGATGATTTCTTACTTGGTTTAAAAATTGTAAACTTACTTTATTGAAAATAAATTGATCCTGTGGATCTTATATACATTTATATTTTGGTACGTGAGTTGTCCATGTGGTTGTGATAGAAATATGGACACGAGGTGCCGTAGAAAATATGAAAGTGGGGTGAGACCCATAATTTTTATGATTGTGAAATGAGGTGTCACATGGTGACTTTTACTTGAAAATATATTTATTTAAAAAAAGTATATTCGAAATATATTTATTCAAAAGAAGTATATTCGAAAGATATTTATCTTAAAGAATAATATGTGAAGAATTTATATTTGAAGGACTTGATTAATTGGTTATACTTATATTCATTATTCGTCTGAGCAATAATTACGATGTTCTTGTTGCCTTGCTGTTGTATCACTGGTTGATTTTGTTATTATCATTGCTAGTTATTTTCCAGTACTATTGTATATTGCTATATTTCATAGGTTATTTAACTAGTGAGTGTCTTGACTGTACCTCGTCACTACTCTACCAAGGTTAGTCTTGATACTTACTGGGTACCGACTGTGGTATACTCATACTACACTTCTGCACATTTTTGTGCAGAGCCAGGTATTAAAGATATCGGAATCGGGCAGAGTTAGTGTGTTGATCGCAAGGATTCAAGGTAGAGCTGCTTGGTCATCGCAGTCCCTTGGAGTCTTTTTATTTTATTGTACTGTTAACTCTTATTCGAACAGTATTGTATATTCGATCTTTGAGATCATTGCATGTATTCAGTTAGAGTTCGTGACTCAGTATTACCAGTCTTGGGAAGGTATTATGATTATTTCAGCCGGTGGTTTCGATTTTAAAAAAAAAAAGGCTTGAATTGTAATTGTAATCAACTTACCTATTCTTAGAGACTAAGTGCCATCATGACGCCTGTGGTGGGATTTTGGGTCGTGACAAACTGATCAAGGTAGGGAATCTCCCTTGAATGAAATGACACATGGGACTCGTACACTCTTGGTCTAGGGGGTGGAGTCTACATATTTGGAGCATGCTCTTTGGGGATGTAATGACCTGGTCGGTCGTTTCGAGAGTTATAGCCCCCGTTTTCCCCATTTCTGCTTTCTTTTGTGCTTTTCAGCTATATTATGATATATCGGGTTAGTTGTTTCAGGTCCGGAGTGGTTTCGGAATGAATTGAGATATTTAGTCTCTTATTTAGAACCTTAAGTTGGAAAAGTCAATCGGATATTGACTTATGTATAAACGGTCTCGGGTTTGAATTTTGATGGTTCCATTAACTTCGTTAGATGATTTTGGACTTAGGAGAGCGTCCAGAATGTGATTTGGAGGTCTGTAGTGGAATTAGGCTTGAATTGGCAAAAGTTGGAAATTAGGCGATTTCGGTCGGTAATGGAAAATTTGATATCGGTGGTCGGAATGGATTTTCAGAAGTTGGAGTGGGTTCGTGGTGTCATTTATGACGTGGGTGTAACATTTGAGGTCATTCGGACATGGTTTGTTTGGTTTCGGCATCGGTTGTCGAATTTGAAAGTTTAGAAGTTCTTAGGCTTGAATCCGAGGGTGATTTGGTGTTTTGATGTTCTTTTGAGTGATTCGAAGGCTCGGCTAAGTTCGTATGTTGATATATGACTTGTTGGTATGTTTGGTTAAGGTCTCTAGGGGCTCAGGGTGATTCCGGATGGCTAACAGGAGGTTTGGAATTTGGAAATGTAGTTAAACTGCTGCTGCTGGTGTTTTTCCGCACCTGCGGAGGTGGAGCCGCAGGTGCGAGGTCACAGGTGCGCTTGGGGAGCCACTAATACGGACAAATAGGACCTGGGCTAGAACCAAAGGTGCGTAAAAGTGGTCGCATCTGCGAGCCCGCAGATGCGAGGCTGGGTCGCCGATGCGGAAGTGAGGAGTTGGTCGATTTTCGCAGAAGCGGAGAGGGATGCACGGGTGCGCAATCCCAGGTGTGAGATTTGGCCGCAGATGCGAAACCTGAGATTTTAAGTAAGTTCCGCACCTGCGATGGAAATTCCGCAGGTGCAGTATCGCAGAAGCGTAAAAGGGACCGCAAGTGCGGTTTCGCTGGGCAGAAGGTATAAAAAGGGGACTTCGTGATTTTTGCTCATTTCCACCATTTTCAATTCGGACCATTGGAGCTTTTGGAGTGAAATTTTGAAGGGGATTCAAGGGTTTTCATAGAGGTAAGTTTCTTGAGCTCTAATACTCCTAGATATGGTGTTTTCCTGTTGTTTTCCCACCTAATTAGTAGGATTTTTGAAGTGAAAAAAGGGGTTAGGGCTTGGGATTTTGGAGAGTGTAATTTGAGGATTTGAGGGACCAAATGATGTCGGATTTTAAAAATTTTAGTATGAGTAGACTCGTGAGTGAATGGGCTTTCGGGTTTTGTGACTTTTGTCGGATTTCGAGACGTGGGACCGGGGACCGGGTTTGAGTGAATTTTGGGATTTGGCCTATAATTTTGTATTTTCCTTGTGGGATTCATTCTTTTAGCTCATATTGATCGTATTTTATTGCTTGTGGCTAGATTCAGGTAATTTGGAGGCCGGTTTGAGAGAAAAGAGCATTTCGGAGTAGGAGTTCTACGTTGTTGAGGTAAGTAACAATTTTAAATCTGGCTTTGAGGGTATGAAACCCGGAGTTCGATATAATGTGACTGTTTGGAGGTGGCACCCATGCTAGGCGACGGGCGTGTGGGTGTACGCCGTGAGGGATTGAGACTTGGTCCATCCCGTGAGACTGTGAAGTCTAATAGTCTTTATTTGTGTTTATATGCATTCCTGTCTACTAGAACATGACTGTCTTTCATGTTAGAAATCATGCTTAGGCTATATTCCTGCTCATGGTAGTTATATTCAGTCATAGTGATTCTTGTACATGTTTACCTCAGTCTCTGCTATTTTCCCTGATGATCTACTGTAATACTTTGATTTGGGTTGTTTTCCCTTTTTTTATTCAGAGCTATGAGACTAGAGAGATTCAAAACTAAGTGATCCTGTTTGTGAGGTATTGTACCTTAGCACGTGAGTTGTCCGTGTGGATTCTGATGTGATATGGTCGCGCGTGAGTTGTCCATGCGGGCCTAGATATGTTATTATAGCACGTGAGTTGTCCGTGCGGATTATAGCGCTTGGGCTGTAGGAGCCCCTCATGAGTCTGAACACCCCCAGTGAGCGCAGGTACCTATTGAGCGTGTGCATTGAGGATTGAGAGTTGAGTGTCGAGTCATTGAGGGTTCGAGTGACAGTGTTTGTAAGGTTTCATATATTTCACTTTATTATTGCATTTAGCTAATAATTGTCTGGCAGGAATTGGTAATTATGCAACTGATCTTATACTCATGTTTACTCTTAATCGTGAAAATTATCAACTGAATTGTTCTGTATAGCTCGTCACTACTTCTCAATTCCTTATTTATTGTTGTTACTTACTGAGTTGTTTGTACTCATACTACACCCTGCACTACATGTGCAGATCCAGGTGTGTCTGCGTACGGAGACTGTTGAGTCCAGGCCTGTTTGAGTTTCAGAGACTGCAACGTAGCTGCCAGCGTCCGCAGGACCTTGTTACTCCTTCCACATTTTTTTCCGTTTGTACTGATATTTATACAATGGCTGTAATAGTTTTATATACTTCGACGCTCATGACTTGGTGACACCCCGATGTTTGGGGCTCGTTTTCCGTACTTTGTTTCAAATTTGAGTTTAACTTTGATTTTATGAAAACAATTCCTGATATGGAAAACTTTACTTTAATTTTATATTTAGTTTGGAAGTATTTTTGGGAAGGTCGACTTGCCTAGTACCACCGATAGGCACCATCACGACACGTTAGGTTTTGGGTCATGACAAGTTGGTATCAGAGCCTAGGTTACATAGGTCTCACGAGTCATGAGCGGGTTAGTAGAGTCTTGCGGAACGGTACAGAGACGTCTGTACTTATCTTAGAGAGGCTGCAGAACCCTTAGGAAAATTTCTCATTCTTGGATTCTTGTCGTACGAATTTGTCTATTCTGGTAATTAAACACCTGTTGTTTTATTCTCTCACGGATGGTGAGGACTCGTGCTACCAGTCAGGAGGGCCAGCCACCAGTACAACCAGCCAGGGTTACGAGAGGCCGAGGCCACGGTAGAGGCCATGGTAGAGGCAGAGGTAAAGCCCGCACAGCAGCTGGGGTAGTACCTACAAATCCACCAGTTGTCCCTAATTAGGACCAGATTCCAGTTGTTGATGCACTAGCTCAGGCACCATATGTGCCTATTGTGATTCCAGGCCTTCAGGAGGCCTTAGCTCATATTCTGACCCTGTGTACCAGTCTTGCTCATGCAGTCTCTATTCCCACCGCAGCAGCCACTTCTCAGGTCGGGGGAGGTGCTCAAACTTTCTCTGCCCGCACACCAGAGCAGGTGGTACAGGGATTCCAGACATCGGGGGCACCACCAACCCAGCCGGTTGCAGCTACTCAGGATTATGTGGTTCATGCCATGCCTGAGGATGATCATCATAGATTGGAGAGGTTTGGGAGACTCCAGCCTCCATCTTTCAGTGGCATAGAGAGAGAGGATCCCCAGGACTTCTTCGAGAGGTATCAAAGGATACTCCATACAACTAGTATTCTGGAGACTTGTGGGGTCTCATTTACTACCTTTCAATTTTCTAGGGCTGCACTCAGATGATGGGAGACTTACAAGAGGCGTAGGACTGTTGGCGCAGCACCCCTTACTTGGCAGCAGTTCTCCGTGGTTTGTTTGGAGAAGCTCGTGCCTGAGTCCCGCGGAGAGGAGTTGCACAAACAGTTTGAGAAGCTTCGCCAGGGTGATATGTCCGTGATGCAGTATGAGATGCTTTGGAGTTGGCCCGTCATGCTATCTGGTTGGTTCCCACAGACAGGGAGAGGATCATGAGGTTTATAAATGGTCTCACTTTTCAGCTACGGTTGCTTATGACCAGAGAGAGGGTGTCTTGTGCTACCTTTGATGAGGTTGTCAACATTGCTCGGCAGATTGAGATGGTTTGCAGTCAGGAGAGGGTTGAGAGGGAGGCCAAGAGGCCTCGTGGTCAGGGTTGATTCAGCGGTGCTCCTTCTGGGGGTCAGTTCCAGCACGGTAGAGGTTGTCATTTCAGACAGGATCAGTCAGCTCGGCCATTTCACCGTGGTGCATCATCTGGCCATGGTTCTCACAGTCATCAGCAGGGCCAGTCATCATTCAATGCACTACCAGCGCAGAGTTCTCATTATGCCCCATTCGCTCAGACATCCCCGACCAGTTCTTTTGGGCATTAGGAGCAGTAGTTTCGTTAGAGGAAGGGTTGTTTCGAGTGCGGAGATTTTGGTCACATTATGAGAGATTGCCCTAGGCTATTGGGTGGGAATCCACATAGGAGTACTCGGCCAATGGCACCAGCACCAATTCCTCCACCACCCGCCCAACCAGCCGTGAGTGGAGCTCAGTCAGCTAGGGGTGGAGCCTAGTCAGCTAGGGGTCGGCCGAGAGGGGAAGGCAGATCAGGGGGTGGCCAGGCCCATTTCTATGCCTTCCCTGCCAGACCAGATGCTATTGCTTCAGATGCTGTGATTACAGGTATTGTCTTAGTTTGTCACAGAGATGCCTCTATATTATTTGACCTTAGTTCTACGTATTCATATGTTTCCTCGTATTTTGCTCATTTTTTGGATATGCCTTGTGAGTTTTTAGTTTCATATGTTTATATATCTACTCATGTGGGTGATACTATTATTGTGGAAAGCGTATATCGGTCATGTGTGGTGACCATTGGGGGTCTGGAGACCAGAGTGGATCTTTTGCTTCTTAGTATGGTCGATTTTGATGTGATATTGGGTATGGATTAGTTGTCTCCATGTCATGCTGTTCTAGATTGTCACGCTAAGACTGTGACGTTAGTGATGACGGGGCTGCCAAGGGTTGAGTGGAGCGGTTCTATAGACTATGTTCCTGGTAGAGTAATTTCATACTTGAAGGCTCAGCGGACGGTTGAGAAGGGTTGTCTATTCTATTTGGCTTTTGTGAGAGATGTTAGTGCAGAGACTCCTGCCATTGATTCTATTCTAGATATGTTTCCTCGAACAGCAATGATATTGACTTCGATATTGATTTGGTGCCGGGCACTCAGCCCATTTCTATTCCACCATATATTATGGCACCGACGGAGTTGAAGGAGTTGAAGGAACAACTTCAGGAACTCCTTGATAAGGGGTTTATTCGGCCTAGTGTGTCACCTTGTGGTGCACCGATTCTATTTGTAAAGAAGAAGGATGGTTCCATGAGGATGTGCATTGATTACAGGCAGTTGAACAAGGTCACAGTCAAGAACAAGTATCCTTTGCCTCGTATTAATGATTTATTTGACCAACTTCAAGGAGCGAGGGTGTTCCCCAAGATTGATTTGAGGTCCTGTTATCACCAGCTGAAGATTCGGGATTCGAATATTCTTAAGACATCTTTTAGGACCCGGTATGGCCATTATGAGTTCTTGGTGATGTCTTTTGGGCTGACCAATGCCCCGGCAACGTTCATGCATTTGATGAACAGTGTATTCCAGCCCTATTTGGACTTATTCGTTATTATATTCATTGATGACTTCCTGGTGCACTCTCTTAGCCAGGAGGAGTATGCTTAACACTTGAGGATTGTATTACAGAGATTGAGGGAGGAGAATCTTTATACAAAGTTCTCCAAGTGTGAGTTCTGGTTCGGTTCCGTAGCATTCTAGGGGCACGTGGTGTCTAGTGAGGGTATTCAGGTGGATCCGAAGAAGATAGAGGCGGTGCAGAGTTGGCCTAGACCGTCCTCAGTCACGGAGATTATGAGATTTCTTGGTTTGGCAGGATATTACCGTCGCTTTATGGAAGGATTTTCATCTATTACATCGCCCTTGACCAAATTGACTCAAAAGGGTGCTTTATTCAGGTGGTCGGATGAGTGTGAGGAGAGCTTTCAGAAGCTCAAGACTGCTTTGACCACGGCTCCAATGTTAGTTCTGCCATCAGCTCCTGGCTCTTACACCGTGTACTGTGATGCCTCGAGGGTAGGTATTAGATGTGTTCTGATTTAGGAGGGTAGGGTTATTTCCTATGCCTCGCGCCAGTTGAAGACCCATGAGAAGAACTATCATGTCCATGATCTTGAGTTAGCAGCCATTGTTCACGCCTTGAAGATTTGGCATCATTATTTGTATGGGGTTCATTGTGATATCTATACTGATAACTAGAGTTTGAAGTATCTGTTTAAGCAAAAGGATCTTAACTTGCGTCAGCAGAGATGGTTAGAGCTTCTTAAGGACTACGATATCACTATTTTGTACCATCCGGGGAAGGCCAATGTGGTAGCCGATGATTTGAGTCGCCGGGCGGAGAGTTTAGGGGTTTAGCATTTCTCCTAGTAGCAGAGAGACCCTTGGCATTGGATGTACAAGCCTTAGCGGTCCAGCTTGTCAGATTGGATATTTCGGAGCCGAGTCGGGTATTGGCTTGTGTGGTCTCCAAGTCTCTCTTTATGACCGTATTAGGGAGCATCAGTATGATGACCCCCACCTGCTCGTTCTTCAGGATAGAGTTTAGCGAAGTGATGCTAGGGATGTGACCATTGGTGATGACGGTGTGTTGGGGATGCAGGGCCGAATATGTGTGCCTAATGTATATGGGCTCATGGAGTTGATTCTAGAGGATGCCCACTGTAACACCCCGAAAAATTTTGAAATACTTAAGTGGTAAGCCCGGTAAATTTTACAAAGAAAATAAATGTTTCATGGTGTCGGACTAGGCTTACGTGTTTGAGGATTGTAGAAATTCTTCGCGGCTCGGACTTTTTGGGTTGAACAATGCACCGGAAAGTAAAGAAAATTATTTGGCGGAAAAGTGCATTTCTGCGATCCATTATGTGACCGCAGAATCACTCTACGGACCACATAATGGCCGCAGAGTGAGGCAGTTAATTGGACCAAATGAAAGCAATTATGTGATCGACTATGCGATCGCATAACTGTTATGCGGTGCATTATGCGACCGCATAACTGTTATGTGGTGCATTATGCGACCGCATAACGGTAATGCGAACCGCATAGTGACCGCATACACAGACAATTCTTTTGGCTATTTTGTAACCAACTTTGCGGTCCGCATATCGGTTATGCGATCGCATATGTGATCGCATACCTTGTTTCGGAGCTCCATTTTTGGGTTTTTAAAACCCGACCCTATTTCGTTAAATACACTCTTTGGGTCATTTTTGAGCTATTATCTGACATTTTAGAGTAAGAGAGGGTGCCCTAGAGTGAGAAGGTGTTCTCCAATATTTGTCCTTCAATTCTTGCCCAAGTTTTGGAAGATTAAGAAGGGAAACTCATTAGGTATTCATCCTAGAGGTAAGATTCTACACCCTAACCCTCAATTTTGAATTTTGTGTAGAAATGAATAATAAGCAAGATAATTTCTGGGCAAGAGGATTGGTTATTTTACATGCATGTGTTATCAAAGGATGTAGGAAGATTGTTGAGCTAAAAATGGTAAAGATTGGGTTGTGGGATGATGGAATCCTCCATAAAAAGGGCCTTGAAACCTTAATGCACACCTACTGTTTGATAAAATGCTCAAATGAGCTAGAACCATAATCATCTTCCTAATTGTGGTTCAACTTGTTATATTTCTAAAATAGATTGAAGTTGCTAAGAATTCTGGAACATTTTAGAGTTTAAGGAAGCTCAATTGAGGTATGCTGGCTAAACTCTTCTTTAAGAATTGGAATCCTCATTATCCTTGTAAGTACCGAGATGTTGATTATAAATCGAGTATTCCGATAAGTTTTGTGATGAAGATATATGTTCAATTCGTATTTCAAATGCTCTTAGAATATTGCATTATAAATTGAGGATGTGTCCCAAACTATGGATTATGTATCCACATGTTATAATTTCTAGTCGTGATTTATGTGAAAATTATTATGCCAAGTTGTGTAGAGATTGCGATTGTGATACACCTCCACCCGCATAGATTGGGGTGAGGCAGCATGACCGCTTTATGTGGGGATTATGGTATAGAGATTGTGATTGTGACACACCTCCACCCGCATATATATTGGGGTGAGGCAGCATGACCGCTTTGTGTAGGGATTATGATATTGTGGGACTGCACCTCCACCCGCTTATATTGGGGTGAGGCGGTACGACCGCTTTGTGTATGGTTTTGGTATTGTTGTGGCACCACCACCCGCATACATTGGGGTGAGGCGGCATAGCCGCTTTGCGTTGATATTGGTATCGTTGATGCATTTCCACCCACATACATTGGGGTGAGGCACCAAGGCCGCTTGATTAGAGTTGTGGTATTGTACGTACACCTCCACCTGCATACATCGAGTGAGGCGGCGGGGCCGCTTTGTGTGAAGATGGTTATAGAGGATCTCATCTTAAATCCTATAAATGTTGTTGATAGCTTTTAATAAGCTTGCTATGGTTGAGACGGTTATCTATATTATTCTATTGCCGCACTGGTTCATCATAATTATCTTGTATTCCTAAATTCTTAAATTGGTGTTGAGTTTTCATACTAGTACTATTCGACGGTACTAACGTCCCTTTTGCCGGAGGCGCTGCATCTTTAAATGGATGCAGGTGGTTCCACAGCATGAGACATTGATCAGTGATAGCAGTACACCTTCTTCCCAGCTGACTTGGTGAGCCCCACTTCATCCCGGAGTCATGTATCTTTTGTTCTTTATGTATTATGGTTGAGGTATAGCCGGGGCCTTGTTGTCGGCATTATCATTGTACTCTTCTTTATCTATAGAGGCTCCGTAGACATAGTGTGGGTTGTGTATTGGTACTGGGAAAGACAAACTATGCTATGTTGTGGTTGTATTACTTGTCCATTTGAGATTTTTAAAATGGTTAAACTTATGGTAAGAAATTGATAACTGCAGCCACGACCACTTTATTGTTTAATTAAGGAAAACATATATTCTCTTTATTCATGAATGAGTTTGGGTATAAGAAATCTAACAGGCTTGCTCGGTCGAGTTCACTCGGTTGAGCGCCGGTCGCGCTCCTCGATTTTGGGGCGTGACAAACCACATCTCGCGGTATTCCATCCACCCGGGTGCCGCGAAGATGTACTAGGATTTGAGGCAGCACTATTGGTGAAGGCGGATGAAGAAGGATATAGTTGGGTCTATGGCTCGGTGTCTCAACTGCCAGTAAGTTAAGTATGAGCATCACAGACCGGGTGTCTTGTTTCATAGGTTAGAGATCCCAGAGTGGAAGTGGGAGCGGATCACCATGGACTTCGTAGTTGGGATCCCACGGACTTCAAGGAAGTTCGATGCTATTTGGGTAATTGTGGATCGGCTGACCAAGTCCGCGCACTTCATTCCAGTTGGTACTACTTACACTTCAGAGCTGTTGGCTGAGATTTATATCCGAGAGGTTGTTCGCCTGCATGGTGTTCCAGTTTCCATCATTTCAGATAGAGGTACTCAGTATCGCAGTTTTAGAGGGTCGTGCAACATGAGTTGGGTACTTAAGGTTGAGTTGAGCATAACTTTTCACCCTCAGACGGACGGTCAGTCCGAGCGCACTATTCAGATATTGGAGGACATGTTGCGCACTTGTGTCATTGACTTTGGGGGTCCATAGGACCAGTTCTTGCCGCTCGCGGAGTTTGCATATAACAACAGTTACTAGTCGAGTATTCAGATGGCTCCGTACGAGACTTTATATGGGAGGAGGTGTATATCTCCGGTAGGATGGTTTGAGCCAGGTGAGTCTAGGCTCTTGGGTATAGTCTTGGTCCATGATGCATTAGATGAGATAAAATTAATTCAGGATCGGCTTCGCACGGCGCAGTCTAGGCAGAAGAGCTACGCGGACAGGAAGGTCCGTGATGTGTCTTTTATGGTTGGGGAGAAGGTTTTGCTGAAGGTATCACCCATGAAGGGTGTTATGAGGTTTGGGAAGAGGGACAAGTTGAGCCCCCGGTTCATTGGGACTTTTAAGGTGCTTCAGAGGATAGAGGAGGTGACTTATAAGCTTGCCTTGCCACCCAGCTTGTCGAGTGTGCATTCAGTGTTTTATGTTTCCATGATCCGAAAGTATATTGGCGATCCATCCCATATTTCGGACTTCAGCACAGTTCAGTTGGAGGGTGATATGACTTATGATGTGAAACCGGTGACCATTTTGGATCGGCGGGTTCGAAAGTTAAGGTCAAAGGACATAGCTTCGGTGAAGGTGCAGTTGAGAGGTCTGCCTGTAGAGGAGGACACCTGGGAAATCGAGCGAGATATGCGGAGCAGATATCCATACCTATTTGAGACTCCAGGTATGTTTCTAGACCCGTTCGAGGATGAACGTTTGTTTAAGAGGGGGAGGATGTAACGACCCGGCCGGTCGTTTCGAGAGTTATAGAGCCGTTTTCCCCATTCTGCTTCCTTTTGTGCTTTTCAGCTATAATATGATATATCGGGTTAGTTGGTTCGGGTCCGGAGTGATTTCAGAATGAATTGAGACACTTAGTTTCTTATTTAGAACCTTAAGTTGGAAAAGTCAACCGGATGTTGACTTATGTGTAAACGGTCTCGGGTTTGAATTCTGATGGTTCCATTAGCTTCGTTAGGTGATTTTGGACTCAGGAGAGCATCCAGAATGTGATTTGAAGGTCCGTAGTGGAATTAGGCTTGAATTGGCGAAAGTTGGAAATTTGGCGATTTCGGTCGGCAGTGGAAAATTTGATATCGGGGGTCGGAATGGATTTTCAGAAGTTGGAGTAGGTTCGTGGTGTCATTTGTGACGTGTTGTAAAATTTGAGGTCATTCGAGCGTGGTTTGTTTTGTTTCGGCATCGATTGTCGAATTTGAAAGTTTAGAAGTTCTTAGGCTTGAATTCGAGGGTAATTTGGTGTTTTGGTGTTTTGATGTTCTTTTGAGTGATTCGAAGGCTCGACTAAGTTCGTATGTTGATATATGACTTGTTGGTATGTTTGGTTGAGGTCCCGAGGGGCTCGGGGTGATTCTGGATGGCTAACGGGAGGTTTGGAATTTGGAATTGCAGCTGAACTGCTGTTGTTGGTGTTTTTCCGCACCTGCGGAAATGGAGCTGCAGGTGCGAGATCGCAGGTGCGCTTGGGGAGCCGCAAATGCGGACAAAGAGGACTTGGGCTAGAACCGCAGGTGCGTAAGAGTGGTCGTATCTGTGAGCCCGCAGATGCGAGGCTGAGTCGCAGATGCGGAAGTGAGGAGTTGGTCGATTTTTGCAGAAGCGGAGAGGGATGCGCAGATGCGCAATCGCAGGTGCGAGATTTGGCTGCAGTTGCGGAACATGGGATTTTAAGTGAGTTCCGCACCTGCGATGGAAAGTCCGCAGGTGCGGTATCGCAAAAGCGTAAAAGGGACCGCAAGTGCGATTTCCCTGGGCAGAAGGTATAAAAAGGAGACTTCGTGATTTTTGCTCATTTCCACCATTTTCAATTCGTACCTTGGAGCTTTTGGAGTGAATGTTTGAAGGGTATTCAAGGGTTTTCACATAGGTAAGTTGCTTGAGCTCTAATACTCCTAGCTATGGTATTTTCCTGTTGTTTTCCCACCTAATTAGTAGGATTTTTGAAGTGAAATAAGGGGTTAGGGCTTGGGATTTTGGAGAGATTAATTTGAGGATTTGAGGGACCAAATGATGTCGGATTTTGAAAATTTTAGTATGGGTAGACTCGTGAGTGAATGAGCTTTTTGGTATGACTTTTGTCGGATTTAGAGACGGGGGCCCGGGGGCCGGGTTTGAGTGAATATTTAGATTTGGCCTATAATTTGGTATTTTCCTTGTGGGATTCATTCCTTTAGTTTATATTGACCATACTTTATTGCTTGTGGCTAGATTCGGGTAATTTGGAGGCCGGTTCGAGAGGAAAGATCATTCCGGAGTAGGAGTTCTACGTCGTTGAGGTAAGTAATATTTTTAAATCTGGTCTTGAGGGTATGAAACCCGGAGTTTGGTATAATGTGACTCTTTGGAGGTGGCACTCATGCTAGGTGACAGGCGTGTGGGTGTACGCCATGAGGGATTGAGACTTGGTCCATCCCGGGAGACTGTAAAGTCTAATAGCCTTTATTTGTGTTTATATGCATTTCTGTCTACTAGAACTTGACTGTCTTTCATGTTAGAAATCATGCTTAGGCTATATTCCTGCTCATGGTAGTTATATTCAGTCATAGTGATTCTTGTACATATTTACCTTAGTCTCTGTTATTTTCCCCGATGATCTACTGTAACACTTTGATTTGAGTTGTTTTCCCTTTCTTTATTGAGAGCTATGAGACTAGAGAGGTTCATGACTGAGTGAGGCCGATGGCCTGTTTGTGAGGTATTGTACCTTAGCACGTGTGTTGTCCGTGTGGATTCTGATGTGATATGGTGGCACGTGAGTTGTCCGTGCGGGTCTTGATATGATATTATAGCACGTTAGTTTTCCGTGCAGCACGTGAGTTGTCCGTGCGGATTATAGCGCTTGGGCTGTAAGAGCCCCTCATGAGTCTGAATACCCCCAGTGAGCGCAGGTACCTATTGAGCGTGTGCATTAAGGGTTCAGAGTTGAGTGTCGAGTCATTGAGGGTTCGAGTGACAGTGTCTGTGAGGTTTCATATATTTCACTTTATTATTGCATTTAGCTAATAATTGTCTGGCAGGAATTGGTAATTATGCAACTGATCTTATACTCATGTTTACTCTTAACCGTGAAAATTATCAACTGAATTGTTCTGTATAGCTCGTCACTACTTCTCAATTCCTTATTTATTGTTGTTACTTACTGAGTTGTTTGTACTCATACTACACCCTGCACTACATGTGCAGATCCAGGTGTGTCTGCGCATGGAGACTGTTGAGTCCAGGCCCGTTTGAGTTTCAGAGACTGCAACGTAGCTGCCAGCGTCCGCAGGACCTTGTTACTCCTTCCACATTTCTTTCCATTTGTACTGATATTTATACATTGGATGTAATAGTTTTATATACTTCGACGCTCATGACTTGATGACACCCCGATGTTTGGGGCTCGTTTTCCGTACTTTGTTTCAAATTTGAGTTTAACTTTGATTTTATGAAAACAATTCCTGATATGGAAAACTTTACTTTACTTTTATATTTAGTTTGGAAGTATTTTTGGGAAGGTCGACTTGCCTAGTACCACCGATAGGCGCCATCACGACACGTTAGGTTTTGGGTCGTGACAAGTTAGTATCAGAGCCTAGGTTACATAGGTCTCACGAGTCATGAGCGGGTTAGTAGAGTCTTGCGGATCGGTACAGAGACGTCTGTACTTATCTTAGAGAGGCTGCAGAACCCTTAGGAAAATTTCACATTCTTGGATTCTTGTCGTACGAATCTGTCTATTCTGGTAATTAAAAACATGTTGTTTCATTCTCTCACAGATGGTGAGGACTCGTGCGGATTATAGCGCTTGGGCTGTAAGAGCCCCTCCTGAGTCTGAACACCCCCAGTGAGCGCACGTATCTATTGAGCGTGTGCATTGAGGATTGAGAGTTGAGTGTCGAGTCATTGAGGGTTCGAGTGACAGTGTCTGTGAGGTTTCATATATTTCACTTTATTATTGCATTTAGCTAATAATTGTCTGGCAGGAATTGGTAATTATGCAACTGATCTTATACTCATGTTTACTCTTAACCGTGAAAATTATCAACTGAATTGTTCTGTATAGCTCGTCACTACTTCTCAATTCCTTATTTATTGTTGTTACTTACTGAGTTGTTTGTACTCATACTACACCCTGCACTACATGTGCAGATCCAGGTGTGTCTGCGCATGGAGACTATTGAGTCCAGGCCCGTTTGAGTTTCAGAGACTGCAACGTAGCTGCCAGCGTCCGCAGGACCTTGTTACTCCTTCCACATTTCTTTCCGTTTGTACTGATATTTATACATTGGATGTAATAGTTTTATATACTTCGACGCTCATGACTTGATGACACCCCGATGTTTGGGGCTCGTTTTCCGTACTTTGCTTCAAATTTGAGTTTAACTTTGATTTTATGAAAACAATTCCTGATATGGAAAACTTTACTTTACTTTTATATTTAGTTTGGAAGTATTTTTGGGAAGGTCGACTTGCTTAGTACCACCGATAGGCGCCATCACGACACGTTAGGTTTTGGGTCGTGACAAGTTAGTATCAGAGCCTAGGTTACATAGGTCTCACGAGTCATGAGCGGGTTAGTAGAGTCTTGCGGATCGGTACAGAGACGTCTGTACTTATCTTAGAGAGGCTGCAGAACCCTTAGGAAAATTTCACATTCTTGGATTCTTGTCGTACGAATCTGTCTATTCTGGTAATTAAAAACATGTTGTTTCATTCTCTCACAGATGGTGAGGACTCGTGCGGATTATAGCGCTTGGGCTGTAAGAGCCCCTCCTGAGTCTGAACACCCCCAGTGAGCGCACGTATCTATTGAGCGTGTGCATTGAGGATTGAGAGTTGAGTGTCGAGTCATTGAGGGTTCGAGTGACAGTGTCTGTGAGGTTTCATATATTTCACTTTATTATTGCATTTAGCTAATAATTGTCTGGCAGGAATTGGTAATTATGCAACTGATCTTATACTCATGTTTACTCTTAACCGTGAAAATTATCAACTGAATTGTTCTGTATAGCTCGTCACTACTTCTCAATTCCTTATTTATTGTTGTTACTTACTGAGTTGTTTGTACTCATACTACACCCTGCACTACATGTGCAGATCCAGGTGTGTCTGCGCACGGAGACTGTGGAGTCCAGGCATGTTTGAGTTTCGGAGATTGTAAGGTAGCTGCCAGCGTCCGCAGGACCTTGTTACTCCTTCCACATTTCATTCCGTTTGTACTGATATTTAGACATTAGTTGTAATAGTTTTATATACTTAGACGCTCATGACTTGGTGACACCCCGATGTTTGGGGCTCGTTTTCCACACTTTGCTTCAAATTTGAGTTTAACTTTGATGTTATGAAAAATATTCCTGATATGGAAAGCTTTACTTTACTTTTAATTTAGTTTGGAAGTATTTTTGGGAAGGTCGGCTTGCCTAGTACCACCGATAGGCGCCATCATGACACGTTAGGTTTTGGGTCGTGACAGGTGATATCAAGCTTCCTCATCAAATCAGGTTCATCATTCTTGTCCTCATCATCATCACCCTCATCATGGAAAAGTGTGTCATCTCCAGACTAATCAGCATTATTGTCATAATCACTATCATCTTCCCGACTCTGCGCATCTGCCAAATCCCGATTAAATATATCGTCTTCAGGCAATTGAGTAAGGACATGACCTTCAAGTTGCTCGTTTTCACTACACAACCAATAAAATAATGAGCTGCTCAAATTCATCCAAATATTAAATATAAACTTTATCACTTAACTTACAAATCATAATCTGTTGCTATCCCATGATGCACATTATCTTGTTCCTGATGACTCTCGGATAGACCACCATGATTTTTTTAAGAAAAAAAAAATCATATCTAACATGCCAAAACTAGGCATATTCCAACTGTCCGTTGGTAAATAACTTGTAAAATTCATATCTGGCCGGTACCCCTCTTGGAATATATGAGTGTTAATACAAATACAATACATAAAAAAATATCGTAATACAAAGGAAAATTAAAATTTACCACTCGACTTGTGGATTATTTAAACTTGGGGAAAAATTATGTCATCGCTTCCCATTCGCCCGTGGAGATAAGTTTAGATCTGGCCAAACTCTTTCAAACGGAACCTGTTCTAATAAAACTGCTCCACAAAAACTAACCGATGATTGAGGGTTATCCCTATTTTGCGGAACCTCAATATTGCGAATGTCTTCAGCCTTGACGTACATTTCCAATATTTTTATCACAAAAAGTTCCTGGTGTTCTTCCGGGGACCTCAAAAAAATCTGTTAGAGTTTCATCATCTTTGATGTTAAACTCATCATAACAAGCAACCCCTACGGAGTAATAGAATATGGATATCTTCCGGTTACTTTAATATTAACCGAATATTTTCTCACACCTATTGTTTTTACATAACAACGATACCAATTTATCGTACTCCATTATAAGTGAAAACTTAACATTACACTGTGGAAAATAACTATAGCGAACTGAGTTATTCTCCACCACAACCTCATCCCCTCCCCCCTCCCCCCGCAATATAATGAAACCCTAATTTTTTGCTCTTCGGACATTATGACAAAATGCAAAATAAGTTAACGACCAAATATTTCGGAAGACCTGAAGGATCCTGAATGGATTTTTACCAAATGCTGAAACTCCTTAAATAAGCAAAAAACCATTCCGGGGGTACAATAATTGAAGGTATAACGCATGGATAATAGGCGCTATATATGTAGCGCCTATTATGAATGTGTTATACCCTCAATTATTGGTGGGTCAGTAAAGTTCAAATGAATTATTGGTGGGGTAGTAAAGTTTATATATAGCGGATGTATTCATCGCGCTATACCTTAACGGACAAACGTGTCGTTATGGTATAGCGCGGTGAATAATCGCATTTTATATATATGGTACTTATATATTTTTTCACCTATTTTTATGCTTTGAGTCCAGAAAGACAATATTTTAGTTCCGGACTCCCAATTAAAATATCACAAAGTGAAAGTTTTAAAAATGAAACTAAAAAGAAAAGCAAGCGGAATTCCTACTCCTATTTTCTACTATTCAATAAGTGGTAGTTAGCAAGCTCCTCTCCGTCAACATGCTTGCTTACATAAGAATATTTTTGTAATTTCATATTTCTCTGCTTTAACGTTGTTTCACTTGATTGCATCATAAGTTTCCTTTTGCTTGCTATATCTTGTTTGAATTTTGGGTCCTAAAATTTCTAATTCTTTTCACATGTAACTTTGAAGACACGTACTACAAAAACCGGGGCCCATTGAGTCCATATATCACACGTATTATTCACATGTGTCACCCCCCAACTCTCTTTTTTTGGGCACTTGTGCTCTCACATTTTTTCCCTTTCTTAAACGTATTTTCTCATCTTTAAAATTGTAAGCATCTTTTTTTTACAATAGTAATCATTAATACTACTATAGTCAACAAAACAAAGCTCATTTTTGTAAATGAAAATGATCTCTTTTTTTCATTGCAGATTAAATTGATTTAACTTTAGCATATACATTTTTAAAATCTTACAAAATACTTTATGTAAATTATCTTATTAATATTTTTAAGTGATTTTAAAATATCCATTGATCGTCTAAAGATAAACTCTAACATAAGAGTATATTCTAATAATGAATATATATATATATATATATATATATATATATATATATATATATATATATATATATATATATATATATATATATATATATATATATATATATATATATATATATATATATATATATATATATATATATATATATATAGTTTACATATTCAATTTATATTTATCGGAAAAACAATAGTCGATTGTTGTAAGTAGCTCCTAAAGACATAAGTCTATTACCATATACAAAACTAACATGGCGAATTTAAATGCAGAAGTGAATGACATTTAAGAATAATGTTAACAACATCACTAAATAGTTGTTGGGCCCGGGCACACGATCCCAAATTTCCTCCGTATGAGGTCGTGATGGCACATAGTCTCTAAGACTAGGTAAACCTATCAATGCGGAATAATCATAAACATCTGAAATAAATAAACTACAATTCAAATAATTACAACTCCCAAAACCCGGTAGAAATAAGTCACAAGCTTCTAAAAATTTATTCTCAATGTTTCTATGTATCAAGGTCTAAAGAAAAATAAGGAAGCAACATAAAATGATAGAAGCGGACTCCGGAGTCTGTGGACGCTGACAGATTTACCTCGAAGTCTCCGTGCGCAGGTAACTCACTGACTTCTAGGCTGGTAAGATATACCTGGATCTGTACAAAAAGATGTGCAGAAGCGTAGTATGAGCACACCACAGCGGTACCCAGTAAGTGCCAAGCCTAACCTCGGTAGAGTAGTGACGAGGCCAGGTCAGGCCTTACTGGAGAATAGATAATGACATGGAAAATGTTTAAAGAATTTAATAAGATAAAATGACTATGGAAATGAATCAAATAGTATGTCACATTTAATGACACCAAATAATTTCAAATAATATCTCGTGAAATCAAAACAGAATTTCTTTCAACTTTATGAAAATCACAACAATTAATCGAAGGCAACTATGGCCATAAATCAATATCAACAAGGGCACTACCGAGGTACCGCCTCGTAGTCCCAAATCATAAATAAATTCACAATATCTCATTTTCTTATCTCACCGCGGGAGCCTTCACAATTTATTTGAAAGAAAATATTTTCCCCGAAATTGCGTCCGGCGTTTTATCCATCCGTATCACACCGCATGACTTCTAGTAGTTTCCCCTACTAGCCACGCGTATCAAGTCACCCTTATCTCACCGCATGCATTTCAATACCCAGACCTTATACCACCGCATGCGTATCAATATCACAATATATCACAATTTGTACCTCAAGTGCTCGAATAATATAACTTGCCAAAATATCTCAACAATAATATTTTTCCACAATAAAGAGCTCACGGCTCCATCACAATGAGTACAAAAATCTTACAAAATATTCGAGAATAAATAATTCAGAAAAATAATATTTCAAAATCTTTAATACGTTCCTTCAATATCAAATTTAAAATGTCAAATACTTCATATTAATAATATTTAATTTAAAGAAAATCAATTTTTTAAATAATGCACAGAATAAAAGAAACCAACTTTCAACCAAACAGGTAAAACAATTAGCAGGAAAAGGTCAAGCAAATTTAAAGTATACAAATCAAATCAATGATGAAGAATATAACAAGATAAAATAATTTAATAAATATGCAACAATGATCTACATAATTTAAAAATATGATCTTTCACATTTAGCCCGTGTACACACTCATCACCTCGTATACACGACTTTCAACACATTTCAATAATCACATCAATATCAATTTTAGGAAAAATTTTCCCCACACAAAGTTAGACAAGTCGCTTACCTCGACTTGCTCCAATTTAACCAAGTAGTATGCTTTTTCCCCGATTTTCCGATTCCGGTCGACTCGTATCTAGTCATAATTAATTCGATACAGTCAACAAAAATTATAGAATTAATTATGTAAGAAAATACTATATTTTTCAATAAAAATCCAAAATTAACTCAAAAATGGCCCGTGGGGCCCACGTTTCGGAATCCGGCGAAAGTTACGAAATATGAACGCCCATTCAACTACGAGTCAAACCATACCATTTTTACAAAAATCCGACATCAACTTGACCTCCAAATCTCAAATTCTCATTTTGAAATCCCTAGGCCCAAATCCTCTAATTTCACCTCAAAAACATGTAATCTATTCGAAATATTCAATGATAATCCAATATAATTGACAAACAATGATCACATGTGACTTACCTCAAGTTTCCCTTGAATTCTCTCTCAAAATCGCCCCAAAAGCCGTGCTTGAAGGTCCAAAAATGACAAAACTTGGAACCCCCTCTGTTTTTAACATTTTGTCAAGGATTTTTCGCATCCGCGGTGATTTTTTCGCACCTACGGTCTTCGCATCCGCGGTGATTTCTTCGCACCTACGGTCTTCGCATCCGCGTTGATTTCTTCGCACCTGCGGTCTTCGCACCCGCGATGACTGTTTTCGCACCCGCGATGACTGTTTTCGCACTCGCATTCTTCGCACCCGCGGTGCCTGGACAGCCCATGCATTTTTGCTTCTGCGAATCATTCCTCGCATCTGCGAGCTCGCACCTGCAACTCTTTTTCGTGCAGGTGCGATCACACCAGCAGCCCAGCTGCTTCAGCTCCTCCTCCAAATCCAAATTCGATCTGTTAAGCATCCGAAACTCACCCGAGGCCCTCGGGGCCCCGTCCGAACATACCAACAAGTTCCATAACATAACACGAACCTACTCGAGGCCTTAAATCATATCAAACAACATCAAAATGACGAGTCGCATCTCAAATAAAAATTTATGAACTTTGAACTTTCAAATTCTATATCTTGTGCCGAAATACATCAAATCAATCCGGAATGACTTCAAATTTTTCATACAAGTCATAAATGACATAATGAAGCTATTACAATTTACAGAATCAGATTCCGACCTCAATATGAAAAAGTCAACCCTCCGGTCAAACTTCCCAAAAATTCAACTTTCGGCATTTAAAATCTAATTCCACTACGGACTTCCAAATAAAATTTCGATCACGCTCCTAATTCCAAAATCACCATACGGAGCTATTGGAATCATCAAAATTCTATTTCGGGGTCGTTTGCACATAATTCGACATTCGGTCACTATTTGAACTTAAACTTTTAATTTTTCATTAAAATTCTATATCTCGAGCTAGGGACCTCAGATTTTGATTCCGGGCATACGCCCAAATCCTAATTCACGATACGGACCTACCGGAATTGTCAAAACACTGATCCGAGTCCGTTTGCTCAAAATATTGACCAAAGTCAACTCAATTGAGTTTTAAAGCTCTAATTCACATTTTAATCCATTTTTTCACCTGAAAACTTTCCGGAAAATTTTACGGACTGTGCACGCAAGTCAAGGAATGATAAATAGTTCTTTTCGAGGTCTTAGAATACAAAATTAATTATTAAATTTAAAGATGACATTTTGGGTCATCACATTCTCCACCTCTAAAACAAACGTTCGTCCTCGAATGGAGTTAGAAAAAGTACCTGAGCTGGTGAATAAGTGTGGATAACGGCTGCACATATCATGCTCGGTCTCCCAAGTCGCCTCCTCGACCGGATGACCCCTCCACTGAACCTTCATGGAAGCAATATTCTTTGACCTCAGCTTTCGAACCTGCCTATCTAAAATAGCCACCGGTTCCTCAATATAAGATAGACCTTTGTCCAACTGAACCGAACTGAAGTCTAACACATGAGACGGATCGCCGTGATATTTCCGAAGCATAGAAACATAGAATACCGGATGAACTGCAGAGAGACTATGTGGTAGCGCAAGTCTGTAAGCCACCTCTCCAGCTCTCTCGAGAATCTCAAAAGGCCCAATATACCTAGGGCTCAACTTGCCCTTCTTCCCGAACCTCATCACACCCTTCATAGGCGAAACCCGGAGCAATACCCGCTCACCAACCATGAATGCAACATCACGAACCTTCCGATCTGCATAACTCTTCTGTCTAGATTGGGCTGTACGAAGTCGATCCTGAATCAACTTAACCTTTTCCAAGGCATCCTGAACCAAGTCTGTACCCAATAGTCTAGCCTCGCCCGGTTCGAACCAACCCACTGGAGACCGGCATCGCCTACCATACAAAGCCTCATACGGAGCCATCTCAATGCTTGACTGGTAACTGTTGCTGTAAGCAAACTCCGCAAGTGGTAAGAACTGATCCCAAGCACCCCCAAAATCAATCACACACGCACAAAACATATCCTCCAGTATCTGAATAGTGCGTTCAGATTGCCTGTCCGTCTGAGGGTGAAATGTTGTACTCAACTCTACCCGAGTACCCAACTCACGTTGTACTTCCCTCCAGAACTGTGATGTAAACTACGTACCCCGGTCAGAGATGATAGATACCGGTACGCCATGGAGTCTGACAATCTCGCGAATATAGACCTAAGCCAGATGCTCTGAAGAGTAAGTAGTAACCACAGGAATGAAATGAGCTGACTTGGTCAATCTATCCACAATCACCCAAGCTGCATCGAACTTCCTCTAAGTCTGTGGGAGCCCAACAACAAAATCCATAGTGATCCGCTCCCATTTCCATTCTGGAATCTCCAACTTTTGAAGTAATCCACCTGGTCGCTGATGCTCATATTTCACCTGTTGACAATTTAGACACCGAGATACATACTCCACTATGTCATTCTTCATCCGCCTCCACCAATAGTGTCGTCTCAAGTCCTGATATATCTTTGCAGCACCCGGATGAATGGAGTACCGCGAACTGTGAGCCTCCTCGAGAATCAACTCACGCAAGCCATCTACATTGGGTACACATAGCCTGCCATGCATCCGTAGTACACCATCATCTCCAATAGTGACTTCCTGGGCATCACCGTGCTGAGCTGTATCCTTAAGGACAAGCAAATGAGGGTCATCATATTGATGTTCCCTGATACGATCATAAAGAGAAGACTGAGAAACCACGTAAGCCAAAACTCGACTCAGCTCGGAAACATCCAGTCTAACAAACTGGTTGGCCAAGGCCTGAACATCCAAGGCTAAATGTCTCTCTGCTACCGGTAAATATGCTAAGTTGCCCAAACTCTCCACCTTACAACTCAAGGCATCGGCCACCACATTGTCCTTCCCAGGATGATAGAGAATGGTGATATCATAATCCTTAAGCAACTCCAACCATCTCCGCCGCTGTAAATTAAGATCCTTCTGTTTAAACAGATGATGTAGACTCTAGTGATCGGTGTAGATCTAACAATGGACACCGTACAAATAATACCGCCAAATTTTTAAGGCATGAACAATAGCTGCTAACTCCAGTTTATGTACATGATAATTCTTCTCATGTACCTTTAACTGTCTGGACGCGTAGGCAATCACCCTACCGTCTTTCATCAATACTGCGCCGAGACCAATACGCGACACGTCACAAAACACAATATAAGATTTTGTACCTGTAGGTAATACCAATACTGGGGCTGTAGTCAAAGTTGTCTTGAGCTTTTGGAAGCTCTCCTCACATTCCTCGGTCCACCTGAACGGAGCCCCCTTCTGGGTCAATTTGGTCATAGATGCAGCAATAGAAGAGAAACCCTTTACAAATCGGCGATAATACCCAGCCAAACCAAGGAAACTCCGGATTTTCGTAATTGAGGACGGTCTGGACCAACTCTGCACTGCTTCAATCTTCTTTGGATCTACCTTGATCCCCTCGCACGAAACTATATGACCCAAAAATCCCACTGAATCAAGCCTGAATTCACACTTTGAAAATTTTGCATATAACTTCCTTTCTCTCAAAATTTGAAGCACAGTCCTCAGGTGTTGTTCATGATCTTCCCGACTCCGGGAATACACCAGAATGTCGTCAATAAACATAATGACGAAGGAATCAAGATAGGGCTAAAATACACTATTTATTAAGTGCATAAATGTTGCTGGGGTGTTGGTCAGCCCAAAAGACATCACAAGGAACTCGTAACGACCGTACCAAGTCCTGAAAGCAGTCTTTGGGATATCTGGCTCCCGAATCTTCAACTGATGATAACCTGAACGTAAGTCGATCTTAGAGAATACTCTGGCACCCTGAAGTTGAACAAATAGGTCATCAGTACGTGGCAACGGATACCTGTTCTTCACGGTAACCTTGTTCAGCTGGCGGTAATCAATACACATCCGCATAAAACCATCCTTCTTCTTTACAAATAAGACAGGAGCACCCTAAGGCGATACACTAGGCCGAATGAAACACTTATCAAGAAATTCCTGTAACTGTTCTTTTAATTCTTTTAACTCTGCTGGGGCCATACGGTATGGTGGAATAGAAATGGGCTGAGTGCCCGGTAACAAATCAATGCCAAAATTAATATCCCTGTCGGGTGGCATACCCGGAAGATCCGCTGGAAATACATCGGGAAAATCCCTTACTATAGGAACTGACTCTACAGTAGGAGTATCAATACTAACATCTCTTACATAGGCCAGATACGCATCACACCCCTTCTCAACCATTCGTTGAGCTTTAAGAAATGAAACAACCATGCTAGGAACATGATCCGAGGCACCTCTCCACTCTAGCCGCGGTAGACCTGGCATAGCCAACGTCACCGTCTTGGTGTAACAATCAAGAATAGCGTGATAGGGCGACAACCAATCTTTGCCCAAAATAATATCAAAATCCACCATACTGAGTAATAATAAATCAGCTCTGGTCTCAAAACCACTGATAACAATTAAACATGACTGATATACACGGTCCACAATAATAGATTCACCCACGGGTGTAGATACATAAACAGAAGAACTCAAGGAATTATGTGATACGCCCAAATACGGGCAAAATAAGATGACACATAAGAATAAGTGGAGCATGGATCAAAGAAGACTGACGCATCTCTATGACAGACCAGAATAATACATGTGATAACAGAATCGGATGCAACAGCATCTGTCTTAGCAGGAAGGGCATAATATCTGGCTTGGCCTCCCCCTCTAGGGTGACCTCTACCTGCCTGACCTCCACCTCTAGCAGGATGTGCAGATGGAGTGGCAACTGGTGCAGTAATCATGGCCTGAGAAGCCTGAGGACCCTATGGAATAGGTGGGGCCTGAGAAATCCATGGAGGTGCACCCCTCCTAAGTATGGGGAAATTCCTCATGATATGACGAGTGTCACCACACTCAAAATAAGCCCTCAGAGGACATGGCTGCTGGGACTGGCTCGGGCCTGATCGACTAGACTTCCCGCTGAATGCACCCCGTACAGGAGGTACAAAAGACACTGGTGGTGCATAATATGGAACCCGAGGTCTGGGAGTAGTCAGAATACCACTGGAAGCTGGAAGTGCTGAATGAATAGGACGGCTCACATAACCTCTACCATGACGGGCTGCAACTGGGGCACGAGATTTATTATATGTGCCAGAATCTCGGGGTCTCTTAGCTTCCCTCTCTTCCCTCTCCCGAGTCCGCATACCTTCCAATCTCCTAGCAATTGACACCACCTATTGGTATGTGATGTCCTTCTCTAGCTCTCGGGCCATATTGTATCTGATACTAGGGTGAAGACCCTCAATAAATCTACGAACCCGCTCTCGAACAGTAGCAACTAAGGCTGGTGCATGCCTAGCCAAATCACTGAATCGGACCGCATATTCTGACACGGTCATAGAACCCTGGCGCAACTGCTTAAACTCTGCACGCCATGCATCCCTAAGACTCTGAGGAATGCCGTGAAAGAAACCCGCCACCATTGGTGGGTTGCTCCTCTAAACTGGAATGCCGTGAAAGAAACCCCACTGGAATCCACAATACCCATAGTACGAAGGATACGGTGACATTCCTCCAGAAAACCCTGAGCATCCTCTAAAGTTAAACCGCTGAAAGTGGGAGGGTGGTACTTCTTATACCTCTCGAGCCTGAGCTGCTCCCCCTCTAAAACTATTGTCCTAATCTCAGGCCGAACTGGGACAACTGGCTGCAATGGTATAACCTCTAGGGCATGGTCAACTTGGGCACGTGGCTCTGGTGTACGGGCGGCGGGAGTCTGTGCTCCTCCCCCGGCCTGAGATGTGGCAGGAGCAAGTGGAATTAACCCTGCCTGAGCTAAAGTCCCAAACATGCTCAAAAATCGGGCAAGAGTCTCCTAGAGTGCAGGAGTAGTAACAGGCGTCTCAGGTGCCTGCTCTCCAACTGGAGCTACTGGTGGCTCTGGTGCAGCAGCTTGTGCAGGTGCTCTGGCTATACCACGTGGTCTTTCTCGGCCTCTGGCTCAGCCTCTGCCCCGACCCCGGCCTCTTGCGGCTCCAACAGGGGGCACGAGTGTCTGATCATCGGATCCAATTGTGCGTGTCCTCACCATCCGTGAGAGAATAGAAAGACAATTGTTTAGAATTTTGAAATCAACAAAGGCGCACGATAAAGAATCAAAGAAGTGAATATTTCCTAACAGTTCTATAGCCTCTCGAAGATAAGTACAGACGTCTCCGTACCGATCCGCAAGACTCTACTAAACCTGCTTGTGACTCATGACACCTATGAACCTAGTGCTCTGATACCAACTTGTCACGACCTCAAATTTCCTCCGTAGGAGGTCGTGATAGCACCTAGTCTCTAAGACTAGGTAAGCCTATCAATGCGGAATAATTATAAATATCTGAAATAAATAAACTACAATTCAAATAATAACAACTCCCAAAACCCTGTAGAAATAAGTCACAAACTTCAAAAAATTTATTCTCAATGTTTCTATGTATCAAGGTCTAAAGAAAAATAAGGAAGCAACATAAAATGATAGAAGGGGACTCCGGAGTCTGCGGACGCTGGCAGATGTACCTCGCAGTCTCTGTGCGCAGGTAACTCACTGACTTCTAGGCTGGTAAGATGTACCTGGATCTGCACAAAAAGATGTGCAGAAGCGTAGTATGAGTACATCACAGCGGTACCCAGTAAGTGCCAAGCCTAACCTCGGTAGAGTAGTGACGAGATCAGGTCAGGCCCTACTGGAGAATAGATAATGACATGAAAAATGTTTAAACAATTTAATAAGATAAAATGACTATGGAAATGAATCAAATAGTATGTCACATTTAATGACACCAAATAATTTCAAATAATATCTCGTGAAATCAAAACAGAATTCCTTTCAACTTTATGAAAATCACAACAATTAATCGAAGGCAACTATGGCCATAAATCAATATCAACAAGGGTACTACCGAGGTACCGCCTCGTAGTCCCAAATTATAAATAAGTTCACAATATCTCATTTCCTTATCTCACCGCGGGAGCTTTCACAATTTATTTGAAAGAAAATATTTTTTCTGAAATAGCGTCCCGCGTTTTAGCCATCCTTATCACACCGCATGACTTCTAGTAGTTTTTCCTACTAGCCACACGTATCAAGCCACCCTTATCTCACCGCATGCGTTTCAATACCCAGACCTTATACTACCGCATGCATATTAATATCACAATATATCACAATTTGTACCTCAAGTGCTCGAATAATGTAACTTGCCAAAATATTTCAACAATATTTTTCCACAATAAAGAGCTCACGGCTCCATCACAATGAGTACAAAAATCTTACAAAATATTCGAGAATAAATAATTCAGGAAAATAATATTTCAAAATCTTTAATACGTTGCTCCAATATCAAATTTAAAATGTCAAATACTTCATATTAATAATATTTAATTTAAAGAAATTTAATTTTTCAAATAATGCACAGAATAAAAGAAACCAAGTTTTAACCAAATAGGTAAAATAATTAGCAGAAAAAGGTCAAGCAAATTTAAAGTATACAAATCAAATCAATGATGAAGAATATAACAAGATAAAATAATTTAATAAATGCGCAACAATGATCTACATAATTTAAAAATATGATCTTTCATATTTAGCCCGTATACACACTCGTCACCTCGTGTACACGACTTTCAACATATTTCAATAATCACATTAATATCAATTCTAGGGGAAATTTCCCCCACATAAAGTTAGACAAGCCACTTACCTCGACTTGCTCCAATTTAACCAAGTAGTATGCTTTTTCCCCGATTTTCCGATTCCGGTCGACTCGTATCTAGTCATAATTAATTCGATACAGTCAACAAAAATTATAGAATTAATTCTGTAAGAAAATACTATATTTTTCAATAAAAATCCAAAATTAACTCAAAAATGGCCCGTGGGGCCCACGTCTCGGAATCCGACGAAAGTTACGAAATATGAACGTCCATTCAACTACGAGTCAAACCATACCATTTTTATAAAATCCGACATCAACTTGACCTCCAAATCTCAAATTCTCATTTTGAAATCCCTAGGCCCAAATCCTCTAATTTCACCTCAAAAACATGTAATCTATTCGAAATATTCAATGATAATCCAATATAATTGACTAACAATGATTACATGTGACTTACCTCAAGTTTTTCTTGAATTCTCTCTCAAAATCGCCCCAAAAACTGTGCTTGAAGGTCCAAAAATGGCAAAACTCGGAACCCCCTATGCTTTTAACATTCTGTCCAGGATTTTCGCATCCGCGGTGATTTCTTCGCACCTGCGGTCTTCGCATCCGCGGTGATTTTTTCGCACCTGCGGTCTTCGCATCCGCGGTGATTTCTTCGCACCTGCGGTCTTCGCATCCGCGGTGATTTCTTCGCACCTGCGGTCTTCGCACCCGCGATGACTGTTTTCGCACCCGCGGTCTTCGCACCCGCGGTGCCTGGACAGCCCATGCATTTTTGCTTCTGCGAATCATTCCTCGCATCTGTGAGCTCGCACCTGCGGCCCTTTTTCGCGCAGGTGCGATCACATCAGCAGCCCAGCTGCTTCAGCTCCTCCTCCAAATCCAAATTCGATCCGTTAAGCATCTGAAACTCACCCGAGGCCCTCGGGACCCCATCCGAACATACCAACAAGTTTCATAACATAACACGAACCTACTCGAGGCCTCAAATCATATCAAGCAACATCAAAATGTCGAGTCGCACCTCAAATAAAAATCTATGAACTTTGAACTTTCAAATTTTATATCTTTTGCCGAAATATATCAAATCAATCCGGAATGACTTCAAATTTTGCACACAAGTCATAAATGACATAATGAAACTATTACAATTTACAGAATCAGATTCCGTCCTCGATATGAAAAAGTCAACCCTCCGGTCAAACTTCCAAAAAATTCAACTTTCAGCATTTCAAGTCTAATTCCACTACGGAATTCCAAATAAAATTTTGATCATGCTTCTAAGTCCAAAATCACCATACAGAGCTGTTGTAATCATCAAAATTCTATTCCGGGGTCGTTTGCACATAATTCGATATCCGGTCACTATTTGAACTTAAACTTTTAATTTTTTATTAAAATTTCATATCTCGGGCTAGGGACCTCGGATTTTGATTCCGGGCATACGCCCAAATCCCAATTCACGATACGGACCTACCGGAACTGTCAAAACACTGATCCGAGTCCGTGTGCTCAAAATATTGACCAAAGTCAACTCAGTTAATTTTTAAAGCTCTAATTCACATTTTAATCCATTTTTCCACCTGAAAACTTTTCGGAAAATTTTACGGATTGCGCACGCAAGTCGAAGAATGATAAATAGTACTTTTTGAGGTTTTAGAATATAAAATTAATTATTAAATTTAAGAGATGATATTTTGGGATATCACAATACCTTTATAATATATATTTTAATAAGAGGGAATAACCACATGGGAGGTTAACATGCTTGCTTGGTACCATAAGGGTGTTTTGGTAATTTATTTTAAAATGGAGCAATTGATTGGCCGAAAAAATATCTTACGGTAGCTGCCATATAAATCTTTGAGTGACTTGACCAAATTGCCCTTTTCTTATCTCTTTCATACATAACTATAGTTTCGAAAAGCTTTTATGGAGATATGGGTCCCATCTGAGTCTTTGCTTTACATGTTGCCTATCATGTAAAAGCAATTTTATTTCATTGCCATGATAAAATTGGGGGAACTATGGATGGAGTATTCCAACCAATTATTTATGAAAAGATGATAAAATACATCCTTTTCATAAGTAGATACTATGTTCTTTTTGGGCTAAATCTTTGTCATAACTGACACCAAGTGAAGTAACTGCAAATAGATTGTTATATGTTCTAATGTGCGTTTGGAAGTGCTTGCTTTCTGCATCATTTCTTAAATATAAATTTCTCAACCTAACTGACATTCGGTGAGTGGTTAACCTGAATGTACCATTATTAGAACAAAATTCAGGCGATTCATACCGAAATTGTTTTGCATAGCAGAATGTACAGTGTGAAATTTTCTTTAATGGAACATATTCTGAGCGTAGTCGGTTAAGATTAGTCATACTTTTCTTATTCTTTACACGACCTGCATATTGGAAACAACTCTAAGTGCCACAAACAGAAGAAATGGTAAACACTATCATTGAAGATACATACTAACCGTCAGTTGTAACTGTTCCAAAGGTTGGATTACATGATTCATTTGCGGTACCCGATGTTGAACCTGATTCAGGATAGTTGTTGATTATGTATATGTTTAACAAGCACATAAACACTTTAAATGCTAATGATCTTTTTATACGTAGATTTACCTTTACACTCAAAAGCATAATTTAGGTTGTCATTTTTTATATCGAATACTTTTATTTAGAGAAAATAATATTTAAACATAAAAAGAAAGTACTTGAATGAGACAATTATTTTTTGAATATTTAGCAATATGTATGAGTTTAACATAAATATTTTAAGGTTAGATTATATTATTAGTAACTTTTATTCATTTATAATTGCATATGGGGAATGTTTAATTAATGTGAATTTCATTTAGACCATCATCAGAAAAGGTGGAAAAAGAATTATTTGAATTTGAAATTACATAAAATTTAACTTTCGCCTTCTCACAAATTTATAAGTATCATGTCTAGCTTATATTTTGGGCGCATGTAGTCTCAAATTTTTCCTTCTTAAATGTGAACTTCATAGTAAATAAAAAATATATTTTTCTTAGTTTCTTTTTTAATTAAAACTAATATGTCTTTCCTTCATAATAAAGAAAAATATATCTAACTCCAGCATATTTATTTCTAAAATCTATTAAAATAAAAATAGAGTTCTTTTTTTTGGTAAACAAGGGAAGCTCATAGTTTTAAATTAAAATTGATCTTTCATTTCTATCACTGTAAATTAATATTAATCTAACTCTAGCAATACCTATTTCTAAAATCTTATAAAAATAAAATAGTAGAGAAAAATAGAGTCCAACTTAACGTGAAAAAGAAAAATAAATAATGACCTCGGCCTTTGCATGTAAAGTTATTTTCCTAATTAATATTTAAATAGCTTTAAAAGGTATATATATAGGCTTTTGAGGCATTACATGGTGTCTTACAAGTACATTTAGTAGCTTTCATGGACTTCCCTATGATCGAAAATATATTTTATTTTGGCTAAATTAATTTGGCAAAAGTAATTATGACTCTGAAAAATCAAGAAGGTGTTAATTTATATTTTTCCAAACTATCCTTGAACCAATAAATGATCTACAAAATATGGGTATATACAAAAGAGTAATTTAAGAAAATATAAAGGATAACTTAGTTAAATAACACTTATATTAATGCAATTAAATGATTCTCTTAATGAGTGTGTCAAAAATTTAGAAGCACTTATTTTGAACAAGAGGTAGCATTGTCTAAGAAGCTATCCATAACTATTTTAATAACTTAATATTTTAAGTAAAATTTCATATTAACAGTGCATATAAATTAAGAAGAAAATTTACACATACTAAGAGCCCGTTTGGATGGGCTTGTTGTAAGTAACTTTTAAGCCAAAAATCATAAGTTAGGAATTCTACCTTTTGACTTTTGACTTATTTTTGTCATTTTAGCTTAAAAGTAAGTGCTTAAAAGCACTTTTTAACTTTATTCAAATATTACAAAATGACTTAAAAGTGATTTTGACTTAAAAGTACTTAAAATAAGTCAATTTAAATGGGATAACCTAAGCATAGTATTATTGGGCCCATGCTACCCTTACTAGTTAGAGTTTTTGGCCAATATTGTCCCTTATCTTTGAGGGTATGTCTATTTTGGTCCCTCAAATATAGCCGTGAGCATATTTAGTCCCTTAAGTATGCTAAAGTGGAGTACCTTTAGTCTCACTGACACAATGTATTCAAAAACTAACGGTGTTACCCAACTCTGATTAATGAAGCAAATCTTCTACTCTGAAGCAAAACGTTTCCTCTCATTTTATTAAATAACGCAAATTATCACTTTAAATCCTCATTTTTAGATAATGTCTTCTAAAATGTTGACCTTGAAAATATCCCATTGTGTCAGTTTTCAATGAGAAAATGACACTGTATAGCCGCTGTAAAAATAATAGCCAAAAAATATATAAAATTTGTATATTTTTTGTATACACACACACACACACACACACACACACACACACATTTTGTATGTTAATATACAAAAATTATACAAATTTTAAATACTTTTTCCGCTATCATATGTAAATAGTTTCTGGCACGGGCTAAAAGTGATAATACAACCTGGTTATTCGTTTGCTTCAATAATATGACTAGAAGTGATCCTGGCTGCTCTATTTTTTTTTTCAAATTTTAACTTTTATTTTTTGAAAAAATCAACCGAATTTTTTAAATGTATATATATATATATACACACACACAAAAATATACAAATTTTATACATTTTTCAGCTATTATTTTGGTAGCGACTATACAGTGTCACTTTCTCATTGAAAATTGACACAAAAGGGAATATTTTCAAGGTCAAAATTTTAGAAGACATTATCTAAAAATGAGGAATTAAAGTGATAATTTGCTTTATCCAATAAAAGGAGAGGAGACATTTTGTTTCAAAGCAGAAAATTTGCTTCATGAATCAGAGTTGGGTAATACTGTTAGTTTTTGAACATATTGTTTCAGTGAGACTAAATGTGCTCCACTTTAACATACTTAAGGAACTAAATATGCTCAGTGCTATATTTGAAGAACCAAAATAAACCTACCTTCAAAGATAAGAGACAATATTGGTCAAAAACTCTACTAGTTACTTAGCATGCATGACCCCGTCAACATGCTTGCCTGTCATGGGGCATACTTGGTATTTCATGATTTTTCTGTTTAAATACTATTATTATATATGATTGCATTATATTTGTACTTTTCTTTGCTTGGACAGAAAAACTAGATAGTAGTATAAACCTTTGTCTCGAGAGATATAGTGGAGTACATCTTCTCTTAAGCGTGGGTCCCAGAACACCCATCTTGTCATTCATTTCCTATTTATTTCGTTTAACCTCTTTGATACATGTGGCTATTTAAGGTCATTGGAAGAGCGAGTTTAATTGTATGAAACACAAAAATAGAACAGCAAACGGCAAAATATACCTTCTACTTTTTAAAATGATCTAAGAATATTTTTCGTTATATTATTGGGTTATTTATACCCCTACAATCATACTTTGAGTTTAAATATACCTCTCATTTAAACAGAGGGACACACGTTATCGTCATGTTGGTCCTAAGTATCTCCTAATTAATTAAAAAGACTCATTACCCATACCCAAAAAATATTTTTTTTTGTAAAAACTGAAATTATATTTACTAAAAACTAAAAAAACGAAAATATTTTTTTTTCCAGTTTTTAAAAAAAACTGCTTTAGAAAAAACTGAAAAATATTTTCTAAAATAATATTTTTGTAAAAACTGAAAACAAAGAAGCTGAAAATCAATTTTCTAAAGCAATTTTTTTTTTGTAAAAACTGAATTTTGTTTAACTAAAAACTGAAAAAAAATGAAAAAATATTTTTTTCTAATTTTTACAAAAAGACTACTTTAATAAAAGCTGAAAAATATTTTCTAAAATAATATTTTTATAAAAATTAGAAAAAAAAAACTAAAAAGTAATTTTCTAAAGCAATATTTTTGTAAAAACTGAAAAAATAAATATTTTCTTTTTTTTTAGTTTTTATTTAAAAATATTTTAGTTTTTTTCAGTTTTTTGTTGCTTTAGAAAATTACTTTTCAGTTTTTTTTCTAGTTTTTACAAAAATATTGTTTTAGAAAATATTTTTCAGTTTCTTTAAAGCAGTTTTTTGTAAAAAGTGGATATTTTGTTTTTTTCTTTTCAGTTTTTAGTAAAAACTTTTTTTTAGTTCTTTTCAGTTTTTACAAAAAAATAATAATAATCGGGTATGGATAATGAGTCTTTTTAATTAATTAGGAGATATTTAGAATTGACCAACAGAACGATGACACGTGTCTCTCCGTTTAAATGAGGGGTATATTTGAACCTAAAGTATGACTGCAGGGATATAGACAACCCAATAGTATAATGAAGGGTATTTTTAGACCATTTTCGAAAGTGGAGGATATATTTTACTCTTTGCCGAAAATAGAATAGGGACCAAAAAAGGTAGCAGGCTTGCGTAAACAAAAACTTTGCCAACTAACCTCACATAGACAAAAACAAATGTAAAAAATATTTTATTTGATGTTAGAGTAAAATGACAACTCCAATAATCTTGAAATTCTAAGTAAAATAATGGTAATTACAAAGTAACATATAAATTAGATCTCCCCCCCCCCCCCCAATATCTCCTTCTCTTAACGTTTAGGATTTAGGGTTAATTGAAATTTAGGATGATCAAAATTTTAAAAAAAAGAAGAAGGGTAAAACAATGATTTTTTTTAGAAATTACTGTTATTCTCTAATATCTCATTTTAATTAAAGGTCTATGATATGGTTAATTGAGATTTAGGATGATCAAAACATAAAAAGAAAAGAAAGAAAAAAAAGTTATTTCTAGAAAATGTCATCCTTCTCTAATAATTTAATTTGCTTGAAATTTCGAGACCAGAAAAATTAAGGAAGGAGCATATAATTCAAACCGGAGTCCATCTTCATTGAGAAAAAATTATCACTAGGTTTTGCGTTAATATTTATATTGGCAATTATTCTCATTGTTCTAACTGTAATAAATTATTTTTATTCAATTTGAACAGTGATATTTCAACTACTGTGATCCAAGGGAATAGTTTTAAAAAGATGATCAATTTATATACAAATAAAAGCTCAAAGATTAAACAGTTTCAAAACAACCATGTATGAAAATGTATTCCAAAGATTTTCAAAAAGTGGTAATGACAAATAGAAAGGGGTATAGCATGTTAATTTTGCTTACCAGGACTTATGAAGAGATTTAAACATTAAGATACTTGATTTTGTTAATGCTATTGTCATTGTTAGGTACTTTTGAATTTTTAAATCGTCTATGGTTGAAAATCTGGATGCGAAGTCGCCAATCAATACTAATAACATAATTGTCTTAGAACTATAGATTGAAGTAGACATAGACATAAGTATAAAGAAAAATGGTACTTTCCAAATGGAAAGCCAATGTAAATACAGTTTTAGAAATATGAAGAAAAGTGATAGCAAAGTCCAGTTTGATGATATTGAATTTCTCTACCAATAAAAAGATTACTTTTTCATCATATGCTTTGAGGATCAACATAAAGTTTATACTTTTAAAAATTAATTTCCAACCACAAGTAGACACAAAACTGAAAGATAACTAAAAGAATATGATGATCAAACATTGAAAAAAAAGAAATCTCAGCCAATTTATAAATGACGCAAAACAAAGTGGTAAAATAAAGGGGATAATTTAGTAATAAATTTTGAGTTGTTGTACACAATCTAAAATATTTTTTTATTTGAGATATCATATTTTTCATTTGATATAAGATATAAAAACTGTTGTTTGCCTTGATGTTAGAATCTATAATGCCAGAAGAACATATAAGTTAGGCAGAAATCACTCATGCTATTTAGCCAACATGATCATGAACAAATTCCTTTTAAGATTTATTTTTTAAATAATAGTTGGGACCAACAAAAATAGAATTTTTTTAACATTACGCGATACATCAAACATATATATTGTATTTATCATTTGTAGCTATACTTTCAGAAATTGTCATTCGTAGCTATATTTGAATTTTGTAGCAAATCCGCACGTAGTATTAAAATAAGAAATCCATTGTTTTGAACTGAAAAAGATAGCTTAGTTGGTTAGACCACCTGCTTAGTAAGCGGGGGCCTAGATTTCGACTCTCAACAAAAGCATTCTATTTTTTTCTATTTTTGTATTTCGCCTTAGTTTGTATTCGTTACATGAAGGAAGAAACTGAATTAATTGTGCATCTCAATACAACTGTAGTGCTTTGTGAAAATTTTTCTTTCTTTTTTCATAACTATACTGTATTGTTTAGCAATGTTATTGGGTCCGTGCGCAGTACAGGCGATCCATACTAGTACTTTTATAGGTAAGAAGATTGATTACGCCACTCAATTAGCTTTAAAAATTAAAGTTTTTTCCTAACTTTTACACTAAATATTTTTCTCTTCCTATCTTAATTGAGTTTTTAAATATCTTTTTTATCTCATAAAAAACTTATCTTTTTTCGAACTTTTTTAACCATGTTTTTTTCTTTTTTAACTCTGTAACGTGAACTTAGCTGTGAAACAAATAAATTTTATTTCTGAAGCTACAAAAAAAAATATTATGTATTACACTTTTAAATAATCTATATATATATATATATATATATATATATATATATATATATATATATATATATATATATATATATTTATAATTGAGGGGCCTTAAGAGATGATGTGGCATATCTCATAGACAAGGAAATGAATTTATCTATTTTGTCAATTTTTAAATTTTTTCCTCACTCAATAATCCATTATTAAATTCTAGAAATATAGAAACGAAAGCCATTACTTTCAAATTTTAACCGTTACAACCTTTTCTTTTTACCCGAACCATTGCAACCTTCCACTCTTTAAAACTTTTCTTGTAATATTCTGCATAATAAATAAGGAATGAAAAAGAAATTCGTTTTAACCTTTCGACCTTTTCACCTTTTCTTTTGACGAAGGTTATTTTTTTGTGATGATTAATGAACAATTATTTTGACAAAGACTCTTTTAAGGGTATAATTATCAATATTCCTCATCAATTGATATTTTTTATTGCTGAGCCGATCATTTACTTTACAAAAGATAATAAACTAGCGGAGTAGAGGAAGTCAACCATCAGTGAGAAAGTTTCGGCAGAGAAGAAACTAATGGTACGGATGAAGCTTCATGTATATGTGGTATTTAATTTTCAATATATTTTAATTAAGTTTCTATTTTTATTTTCAACTGTTATGTACGTTTGGTGTTTGATTTTCAAATATCTATTTTTAAATTTCTGTTTTTTTCTTTTTTAATCCCACGGCTTATTATGTTTGTTTTCCTCGACTTTGTGTCAGAGTCGTCGAAGGTACCTAAGAGAGGATCAAGGAACAAGAGATTTTGGTTCTTGCATATGAAAGGAGGATGCAACTCAATATAATATCTTACAGTAGTTAACACAGTACAGTTGGAAAGTTATATATGTTCAAACAACTGTTGGAAATTGATGATTATTTTCATAAGAAAATTGAAAGAAAAATAAAAAGGCAATGGCTAACAGAGGAAGATAAAAATCTAAAAGTGTTTTTAATTCTAATATTAAGGGAAGAAGGGAAGTGTTGATTCTTAAAAAGCTTCGTGTTTGATCTCATTTTTCCATAATATTTTGTCTTTAGAGGGCAAGAGAGTAGAGTTCACTTTTGGGATTTTTTTATTCATTGGAGAATAACCTTATAATATATATATATATATATATACTCTCTGTGGTTCCATAATTCCTGGAGTTTCCGGTCATACAAATGTGATGCTTATGAGTTGTGGGTTTCCTAATCTTTGACTGATTAATTTGCAAGTTAATGTAACTTAGTGTAGAAACCTAGCCAGACTAATAAATGCTTTGTCAAAGAGATAATTAGATGAATGAAAAGGGATCAAAAGAGGGTGATATTATTCATGAAGATATGTTTAAGGAGTGATGTGACAGCTTTCATAGATGAGAATTGCTATTTAACTTTTTTCTGTTTTTTTGGCATTCTCCTTCTTTTTTTTTTTTTTAGTGCTATTTGTATTATCAAAAGTCACGTTCTTCCAAACTGAGTGTAACGGTTGCAACAACTAATAAAAATAAATTTTGCTATTTGAAAGACGCATGTTTATGAAAGGTTACAACGGTTATTAATATTCCCTTTTCTAATTGTGACAATTAAAGTAGTAACTGCCTCTAAATATTATGGTTCTTCAACTCCCCTGTAATTAATGTCTATTAATATGTTTAATCTAAATTTAGGCTAAGCTATACCATTTTGACAACCGTAGCAACACCCCAATAGATATATTTAATTAGTTTCAGTATTCATAAAAAAAATATAAATGTACAAATCTATGTCATGGAACATTTTCTTTCACACTCAGTATACTTTTCTTTGAGGCATATACTCTCATGAAAAGCACCCTACAAAGCAAGCATCCATAAACCGAATGGTTCATCATAGGGGATCGACAAAGGATTGGACATACATGTATTAACATAATGGTTCATCATAGTATTTTCTTTTAAGGTTGTTCATGTTGGAATCATAATTTGTCGTTTGAGTTTACTCTATATTACCCATATGTCTGTTGGGTGTAGGTTATTTTTCATCTTTTTACGAGCGATATTATTTTTGATAATTTCTCCTTGGATGACTTTTTCAAGAGTATCGATTTACGTATCAAAAAAAACTTTCAATTCAAGAAGTTTGTAGATCAAACTTATACAAAACATGGTCTAATTTTATTTTCACAAAATTGTGATTAGGTTCCAATGAAACATATACAAGAGGAAAAAGAATCATTTTCAAAGTTCATATTGATCTACCCTTTTGAAAAGAATTTTCTTTTTAAGATCTGATCAATGTAGTAGAATTATTTAATAAGATCTCATAATTGTTTCTATCCACTCATATCAAGACCTGTTTAATTGCATATTTGATCATAAATAATAAGTTAAGTACTATATCTCAAACAAACAAAAAAAGGACTATACCTAGGATTTTAGAAAAGAAAATCAAATTAACTAATAGTAGAATTTATTAAGTGTCCATGCAGATTTAAGTTTGTTATTTACCTTGGGGGAATACTCAAGTCATTACAACTATGATCGATTTAGTAGTTAGGGGCAGCGTTTTAAAAGGCGTTTTCGGGGCGAGCCACACAGAAAAATGCCCCGAGACGATAGTGTGGGGCAAATGTCTCAAGAGGCGTACGCCCAGCAATTTGGGGCATATGCCCGGGCATTCAGGGCGTACGCCCGGACGTTTGAGGCGCGCTTTTTTAGTGAGGAGTAAGCCCCATAGACGTTTTCAAATTAAAACAAAATTTGTTGAATAAGTCATTCATATAATACCCAAATTCTCAAAAGCCAGCTTGATAATTACTCAAAAGTTTTAAAAGGAACTGAAGTGTATTAAATTTAAAAGTCAAGACCTTTTTTATTGACTGAAGCCCTAATTTATGGTCTTTCCCAATTTTTATCTTATCTGTTAGTCTGCTAATATCTCCCAAAAGCAACGAATATTCAGTTTTCTTTTTACAAATACAAATAGAACTATATTCTCCTTCATAGCAGCAAGTTCAAATTGTAGGTTAGTCATCATTTTTGTTCCTCCAAACTTTATTTTTTTGACTCAAGTTACTTGCGATTCTATAAGTAGCGTATAATAGATTGTGTTGACTAGTGTTGAATAATAGAGATCGAGCAAAATAATTAAACTATACTACAAAAATCAATAAGATTATTTATAGCAAATACAACTCAAAAATGTATTTAATTTTTTAAGACTTATTCACTTGTTACACACACACACACACACTCCCTCTCTCTCACACTCACTCTCTCTCTCTCTCTCTCTCTCTCTCTCTCTCTCTCTCTCTCTCTCTCTCACACACACACACACACATATATAATAAACAAGTCTCAATTATTAGAGCAATATACACTACTAAAAATCTGCTAAAAACCGACCAACTATTTCCGACCAATGTTGGTCGGTCAAAAAAAGCGACCAAAAACCATCCAGGTTGGACGAAAACTGGGGAAATTTTTTTTTATATTTTTTTAAAACTAAATACCAACCAACGTTGGTCGGTAAATTGGTCAACGAATTGACCCAACTGGTCAGACAAGAAAATTTTGGATTACCGACCAACGTTGGTCGGTAATCTGGATCCAATTTTTTAAATTATAATAATTATTTTATTATTTAAAATATTTTATAATATTTAAGAATTTATATTTAAAATTATCGACCAACGTTGGTCGGTTAATGTAGGGGAAGCATTTACCGACCAACTTTGGTCGGTAATTGTTATTTTCTGCAAAATAACCGACCAAAGTTGGTCGGTTATTACGTCAACATTGATCAAACTTTTGAATTACTTTTATATTTACTATCTAAATAATATAAATGTAATTCGTTAACACTTTTATAATACAAATAATGAATGCACTAATATATACTATATATAACATGCTATTTGTAAATTGATTCATCGACTTATAACTTACTTAGATGCATCGATGAATATTAAAAATAAAACGTTTGACCTATATTGACTAATAGTAAAAATAAAACGTCTCGACTTATATCGATTAATCTAGCTATGCCATGCATTATTAGTGATGCATGAATGAAAAATAAAAGAATTAATCTAGCTATGCCATGTATTATTAGTGATGAATGAATGAAAAATAAAAGAATTAATACTAAACATCTTTGACTATATATATATATGGATCACAAATTAAATAAACGAAAGAAGATATTAGTATTAAGTAAACGAGTTAAATTAATAGGTCAAACATGGTCAAACTTTAACAAGCTATATATATACACACTAACATATACTATAACAAGCTATATATATAGTTAAAGTATTACAGTGAAGTGTGTTTGTGTGTGTATATATATATATATATAGCGCTAGGACCACAGAGTCGGGTTCTTTTAGGGATAGACTTGGGAAGATACTAATTAGTATATATACTAAGCGCTAGGACCACAGAGTCGGGTTCTTTTAGGGATAGACTTGGGAAGATACTAATTAGTATATATACTTTATCATCAAATATATCTATTTGTAAATTGATTCATCGACTTATAACTTACTTAGATATATCGATGAATATTAATCGATGATTCATCAAAACGTCTCGACCTATATATCGATTAATCTATGTCATGCATTATTAGTATGAACGAATAAAAAAAGAAGTTATTAGCATCAATTACAATATAGTGTATGTGTGTGTGTGAGAAATTACTCACATACTTAATTATAACTTAGAAAATTTACTTAGATAGATGCTATTATAATTTATTAAAATTAAATAGTTAATATAATTATTTATAAAGATTATGCTTATAGTTTATAATTATTTATAATAATTACATAGTTAAATAAAATAAATGCTTGTAGTTTATAATATTTTTTTTATAGTTTATAATATTTTAAGGGAAAAAACACACAAAAAAAAAAGAATTTAATTTTTTTTAAAAAAAAACCGACTAGAGTTGGTCGGTTTTTGGTCAAACGGTCAACACTTAATGTACCGACCAAAATTACCGACCAACTTTGGTCGGTATTTCTAAAATCAGAGAATTTAAAAACGGGGGAAACCCCCATTTCTCTGAAATTTTTCCCTCTTCACTCAAAACCTTCCCCTCTCCTTCTCCCAGCCCTCGACCTCGCCGTCGCCGCGCCGTCGCCATCGCCGCTGCCACTGCCACTGCCGCCCCTCTCCTTTTCCATCTCCTAAAAATTCTAGATTTGAATTACAACCCATTTATTTATTATTTCTAGGTTTTGTTAATTAGTTATGAATTAGTTTCAATTGATTAGTGTTTCAATTATTTGAACATTGCATTTTATTGAGGATTAGGGTTTAGGTCTTATTTTAATTAGTTTTGTTAATTAGTTTTATTAACTAATTAGTTTTATTAATTAGTCAATTAGTTTAGTTTAGGGTATGGGTTGAATTTCTTTAGTTTAGTTAGTTTATGTTTAAACTCATAAGATATGAATTAAAATTTTAGTTTTTAGGATTTGTTCTTGTGAATTGAAATTTTAAGATATGAATTGAACTTTTAAGATATGAATTGGACCTTTTGGATATGAATTGAAATTTTAGGATATAAATTGGTGTAATTAGGAAAAAATAATTATCTTGAATTAACTAAAAATAATATAATTAATTTATAATTGTAGAATAAATTAATTTGTTCTTGTGAATCGAACTTTTAGGGTATGGGTTGAATTTCTTTAGTTTAGTTAGTTTATGTTTAAACTCGTAGGATATGAATTGAAATTTTAGTTTTTAGGATTTGTTCTTGTGAATTGAACTTTTAGGATATGAATTGAACTTTTAAGATATGAATTGGACCTTTTGGATATGAATTGAAATTTTAGGATATAAATTGGTGTAATTAGAAAAAAATAATTATCTTGAATTAACTAAAAAAGATATAATTAATTTATAATTGTAGAATAAATTAATTTGTTCTTGTGAATCGAACTTTTAGGGTATGAGTTGAATTTCTTTAGTTTAGTTAGTTTATGTTTAAACTCGTAGGATATGAATTGAAATTTTAGTTTTTAGGATTTGTTCTTGTGAATTGAACTTTTAGGATATGAATTGTACTTTTAAGATATGAATTGGACCTTTTGGATATGAATTGAACTTTTAGGATATAAATTGGTGTAATTAGGAAAAAATAATTATCTTGAATTAACTAAAAAAGATATAATTAATTTATAATTGTAGAATAAATTAATTTATTCTTGTGAATCGAACTTTTAGGGTATGGGTTGAATTTCTTTAGTTTAGTTAGTTTATGTTTAAACTCGTAGGATATGAATTGAAATTTTAGTTTTTAGGATTTGTTCTTGTGAATTGAACTTTTAGGATATGAATTGAACTTTTAAGATATGAATTGGACCTTTTGGATATGAATTGAACTTTTAGGATATAAATTGGTGTAATTAGAAAAAAATAATTATCTTGAATTAACTAAAAAAGATATAATTAATTTATAATTGTAGAATAAATTAATTTGTTCTTGTGAATCAAACTTTTAGGGTATGGGTTGAATTTCTTTAGTTTAGTTAGTTTATGTTTAAACTCGTAGGATATGAATTGAAATTTTAGTTTTTAGGATTTGTTCTTGTGAATTGAACTTTTAGGATATGAATTGAACTTTTAAGATATGAATTGGACCTTTTGGATATGAATTGAACTTTTAGGATATAAATTGGTGTAATTAGGAAAAAATAATTATCTTGAATTAACTAAAAAAGATATAATTAATTTATAATTATAGAATAAATTAATTTGTTCTTGTGAATCGAACTTTTAGGGTATGGGTTGAATTTCTTTAGTTTAGTTAGTTTATGTTTAAACTCGTAGGATATGAATTGAAATTTTAGTTTTTAGGATTTGTTCTTGTGAATTGAACTTTTAGGATATGAATTGAACTTTTAAGATATGAATTGGACCTTTTGGATATGAATTGAAATTTTAGGATATAAATTAGTGTAATCAGTTAGAAAATGATTTGGAACATCCTGAACGCATATTGGAAGAAGTTGATATAAATAAAGTAACAATTATAGAAAATGAGGACGAAGAATCAACTGATGAAGCTCAAACAAGTGAGGACGAAGAATTCTCGGACGAGGAACAATACGTCGATGAGGATTAAAAAGTTGATTTTTTAAAGCACTCTCGTTTTATAGCTAGTTTCTTATATGTTTCAATCTAAATGTGTATTATATTATGCAGATGGCAGGCAAGGGTCAAGGTAACAATGACCCTACTAGTTCTCGGGGTCGAGAAAAGGGTAGGAAGGGAAAGAGGAGGGTAGAAAATAATACTCCCTCTTGTCCACCCTTTTCAGAGATGCCTATGTCTTATCCTCCACCACACGGCTATACTGAGCTGCCACAGCATCACGAGCCGTACACCTTCATTCAGACACCCAGTCTTCCATCACAGGGCCATAGGACTATACGTCCGCCATACAGTCCAGCTGCCTCACAGCCATCTGCATCACATCCACATGGATCACATCCCTACATATCACAGCCACATGGATCGCATCCACCCATGTCACAGCCACTCGGGTCACAACCATCGGTATCACATCCACTTGGGTCGCATCCAGCTATGTCGCAGTCATAGGGATCGCAACCATCTTCATCATCGACTCCATCTATTGCAGGCCTTCGCCTGCGAGGCATTAGCTCTGACCCGCCTACACCGTCTTCACATGCCTCTGATACACATGCTTCGGATGGTGATGACGAGGTAGTGCATTATGATTGATATGGCAGGATCATCATAGTCCCTGAGGGTGATGGGTAAGTGTTATTCATTATTTTTGCGTCTATTGATTTGTTATATTTTTACTAAGATATTAATTTATTTTTATTGTTAAATTGCAGGTTCAGGCCAGGTAATAAGACTACGAGGATAATCACCAATGCCTTCAGAAAGCTTTATGATGGCCCTTATGCGACTTGGACTGATTACCCATTCTCACTGAAGGAGCAAATTTTCAATCAATTTAAGGTATAAATATTCTTTTAAACAGTTTAATAATTTATATTTATGATGTTTCTATCTAATATTTAACTTTTGAAATACAGAGCAAGTGTGTATGGGAAGACCGCTATAGCGCGGAAGTGGCTACAAATTTTTATCATAAAGCTCGCAAGAGATTGGCGGATGCTTTCTCGGATGCTAGAAAGAAGAACAAGAGGCCTGGCTGGTTACTTGAGAATTTGTGGAATGATTTGCAAAGGCAATGGCTTACCGAAGAGTTCTTAGAGAGGAGCAAAAAAGGAAAGAAAGCTTGCGCATCCGAGAAGGGAGGCTCCTTGCACACTGGAGGTGCGATCAGCCTAGGGACAATAAAAAGAAGATTGGTACGTAATTGCTTAAATTATTTTACTTTTCTAAGTATATCTATTCTGTTTATTAACTAAATTAATTTGTTTTCAGGAAAATAAGTATGGGCGTCTAATGAGTCATGATGAGCTATTCAAGGAGACACATATTGTGAAGAAGAAGAAAGAGGGGGATCAAGATAGGTGGGTCGAGGACCGGGCCTTGACTGCATATGTAAGCTTTCAATTTTATTTAAGTATTATAATTTACTTTTATAAAAATTTTGAAATACTGATTTAATTTAAAATAATATAGGGTCGCTACCAAAGTAACGTGAAGGAATTCATCCGTAGTCATCCAGCTGGTGAATCGGGTGAGCCAACCCAACCTTCGGACGAGGATGCTGAAAGAATATGGTTGGAGTCTGTTGGCGGTCCAAAATGGGGGAAGGTATACGGGCTTCCTACTAAAAACTTCCATCGCTATAAGTGTGGAATACGAGGAATAGGGACTTCCTCGCAAGGCGAGCAACTTAATAGGGAGAGCCTCTCCGCTATGCGGGAGACAGTGACAAAGCTCATATCAGAGCTAGAAGCGGCCAAGGAAAGAGAAAGGCTTAGAGATGCTCAATTCCTTGGCATGCAAGCTCAGATCAGAATTCTCCTATCTAGTGGAGCTTTTCCGTTGCCCCGATCTCATGAGTCATATCCAGAGGGTCGACCTCCACGTGATCGTTCCTCCCGTCCTGCTCGTGATCGTTCCTCTCATCCTCCCCGTGATCGTGCTTCCCGTCCTCCACAAGACCGTTCTCTATATCGTCTTGTAAATGAAAGTTCATCAGACGGTAATGATGATGTTGTAGAAAATACCCCTTGACTTTTATATACTTTGAACTAGACAAATAGGACCAGTTTTGAACTAGTTGTAATTAGTTTTAACTTAGTTTTGGATTTTTATGTTCAATTGAACTTTAATTTGTTAGTTTTAAAGTATTTATTGAATGTTTTGGTTGTTGTTGTTGTTGTGTTGTTGTTGTTGTTGTTGTTGTTGTTGTTGTTGTTATTGTTGTTGTTGTTGTTGTTGTTGTTGTTGTTGTTGTTGTTGTTGTTGTTGTTGTTGTTGTTGTTGTTGTTGTTGTTGTTGTTGTTGTTGTTGTTGTTGTTGTTGTTATTGTGTTTTTATTGTTATTGTTGTTGTTGTTGTTGTTGTTGTTGTTGTTGTTGTTGTTGTTGTTGTTGTTGTTGTTGTTGTTGTTGTTGTTGTGTTGTTGTTGTGTTGTTGTTGTTGTTGTTGTTGTTGTGTTGTTGTTGTTGTATGCAGGCAGGTGGTGTAGCTGCCAAAACAGGCATTTTATGCCAAAATTAAACCCAGAAAAAGCGACCAAACTTGGTCGGTTTTTAATAAAAAAAATAAATTATTCCAAAATACCGACCAAAGTTGGTCGGTTAATGAACATTGAATTCCCAGAATTCAACATTACCGATCAACTTTGGTCGGTATTTTGCTTGCATTGTTGAGATTACCGACCATAGTTGGTCGATAATGTTTAATTTTAATTATTTCAAAAATATATATATTTTCAATTACCGACCAAAGTTGGTCGATTTTTTTTAATTTTAATAATTAATAAAAAAAATATAATTTAGTTAAACCGACCAACTTTGGTCGGTAAAATTAAATTAATAAAATATGTTTCCGACCAAAGTTGGTCGGTAAGTAATTAAACTTGTCAGATGGTCGTTTTAATATACCGACCAAAGTTGGTCGGTAATTTTCGACCAACTTTGGTCAGTAAGTCATTCCGACCATCAAAACACCGTCCACACCGTAATGGTCGTGTTTTGGTCGGTAATTTGCCATAACCGACCAACGTTGGTCGATTTTTAGCGAATTTCTAATAGTGATACTTGCAACTCTTTTAAAATTACTTTTGATCAATTACAGGAAAATATTAGATCACAAGCCTAACTCACCTCAATTTGTGGCTAAAGCTCTTTCTATAGTTAAGTTAACAAAACTTGGTATAAATATCCCCCCAAAAATAACAATTTTCTGATAAAGAAAAGCAAAGTTTCTCACATCCAGATATAAGAATCTGATTTACATTGTTCCTTTGATTTATTTTTAATACAACTTTAAAAACTACACAAAGATACTCTTGGAGATAATTATTAGGAATACATTATTTTAAAAATTTTAATCAAAAAAGGAAATTTTTCCCCCTCCAAATGATATACATATAAATTGGGGCAAAAGAGGAGTGAGTGGTTGATATAGGTAGATCATCCAATCATCTACCAATATATTATGTGTGCTACAAACTCATTTGGAGAAATCATTTTTAAATTTTTTAAAGAAGCTAAAGGTTTGACGAATCACGAAACAAGAATTCATATAAACGGCATGTGTAATTCCAGCTTAATGGTAGAATAAATGTTAAATTATAACATCTTAAACAGAGGGAGATTGTTCGGCCGTGATAAAGATGTCACGATCCCAATTAACGACCCCAATTTCCCTCCGAATAATATCGTGATGGCACCTAGTCTCTAAGACTAGATAAGCCTAGCATAGATTTTCTTGAAAATCCCTTAAAAAATCGCGACAAACCGAGCTCTCTAGGTCAAAAGTTGAAAAATGAATGAAAAACCCTCGAACTCACTATTTCTGCTAGCGATTTTCGCTTTTGCGGACCAACAACCTCTTCTGCGACTACGCACCTACGAAAAAGCCATCGCAGGTGCGGCTTCAGCATAAGCCCAACAATCTCCGCTTCTGCGGTCCAAAAAGCGCACCTGCGCTCCCGCTTCTGCGCACACGCACCTGTGGACAAAGTCCACTTCTGTGACCCCAGTCCATCCTGGCCAATTTTGCTCCTGCGACCGAAATTTCTGCACCTGCGGGCTCGCAGATGCGGACAACCCCTTGCATATGCGGTTCTTGCCAAGCCCAGGTGCATTTCGCTTATGCGATCCCCCCACGCGCACCTGCGGCCAGGCACACCACAGGTGATATGACACCACATCTTTAGCAGCAACAACATCCCTCCTAAGTCCCAAAATGAACTCGAATCAATTCGAATCATGCCCGAGGCCCCTGAGCCAAACATACCATCGAGTTCCAAACACATAATGAACCTACTCGAGGCCTAAAATCACATCGAACAACATAAAATCTACGAATCGCACCTCATTTCAAGCCTATTGAATCTATGAACATTTTAATTCCAAAACCAATGCCGATTCATACCAATTCAACTCCGATTGACCTCAAATTTTGCAAACAAGTCATAAATAACACAACGAACCTATTTCAATTTCCGGAATCGAAATCTGACCCCAATATCAATAAAGTCAACTTCCGGTCAAACTTCTTAACCCTTCAAACCTTCAACTTTCTAACTTTCGCCAATTCAAGTCAAAATGACCTACGGACCTCTAAATCAACATCCAAATACGCTCCTAAGTCTAAAATCACTATACGAAGCTATCAGAACCGTCAAAATTCTATTCTAGAGTCGTCTACATAAAAGTCAAACTCCGATCAACTCTCTCAACTTAAACCTCAAACTTAGGGACTAAGTGTCCCATTTCACGCCGAAACTCACCCGAAACTAAAACAAACTACTCCGGCAAATCACATGTAACAACCCGACTGGTCGTTTTGAGTACTTGTACTTTTTTCGGTAGTTTGAGGGCACGCGTATCCCCACATGATGTATTATGTGATGAACCGATAGGTCATCTTATGTTTTAGAATCTAATTTTGTTTTTTGAAGCCTCAAATACCTCATTTTAGCCCTTCTCGATTTGCGTGCATAATTCGAGTATTTTTCTGGAAAGCTTTTATGTTAAACATTTAAAATAATGTAAAATCTTTGCCTTAAAACCCATTTGAGTTGACTTTGGTCAACATTTTGAGAAAACAGAATCAGATCCATATTTTGACGATCCCGATGGGTCCGTATCGTGATTTGGGACTTGAGTTTATGCCCGAAATTAAATTCGGAAGTCCCTAGCTCGAGTTATCGCATTTTGTTAAAATTTGAAAGTTTAAAGGCTTAATGAATCTAAAAGTTTGATCGATGTTTGAAATTGTTGATACCGAATCCGTATTTTAGTTTTGGAACCCGGTATAGGTTCATTTCTATATTTATGACTTTTCTGTCAAATTTGATGAGAAACATAGTTGGTTTGACGTGATCCAGACGTCCGATTGTTGAAATAGAAGTTTTAAAGTTTTCTTGAAAATTTATTTTGATTTGGTGCTCAATTCGTAGTTTTAGGTGTTATCTTGGCGATTTGGTCGGGCGAGCAAGTTCGTATAATATTTTTAGACTTGTGTGCATATTCGGTTTAGAGCCACGAGGGCACGGGTGAGTTTCAGATTGGATCCAGAATGATTTTTTCATGATTTTGAGTGCTGGTATTGGTGTCATCGCATTTGCGATGTTTTTGTCGCAAATGCGACTATCGAAATTGCGAAGCAGCCTCACATTTGCGAACCTGGGCTACTGGGGACTGGATCGCATTTGCGATGAAGTTGTCGCTTTTGCGAAGCCTGAAGAGTTTTGCATTTGCGATGAAGGCCTGGTCTGTCAGGGGTCACATTTGCGATGTTTTATCTGCATTTGCGGAGGTAGCATCTGCGAACCCCCTGTCACAAATACGACATCTGCAGCCTGCTAAATGATGAGAATTTCGAGTCTTAGCTTTATTTTATCATATTTTGAACCCTAGCTTCGACGGGAGGCAATTTTGTAAAGGGATTTTCATACCAAATTATTGGATAAGTAACTCTAATCATTCTCAACTACATTTAATAATTTTACATAAGATTTAACATCAAATTCATGAGAATCTATGGAAAAATTTAGGGATTTTGTCAAAACTTTGAAAAATAAAAATTTGGGATTTGAGAGTCGAATAGGATTCGGATTTGGAAACAAAATATGTATTTGGACTCGTGAGGCTATGGGTAGTCAAGACCTACCCTTGGACCCAGGTTTTGACCGGGCGGGCCCGAGGGTTGACTTTTGTTGACTTTTTAGAAATTGTATAAAAATCACAGCTTTATTAATTGAAATTGTTTTCCCTTGCATTGTGTAATATATTTAAGTCGTCTTTGGCTAGATTGAGCTGAGCGGAGGTGAATTTGTAAAGGAAAAAGCTAAATTGAGTATTGAGTTAGCCGAATTGAGGTAAGTGTCTTGCCTAACTTTGTTGAGGGAATTGTTTCTACTATTTGACATTATTTGCTACATGCAGGGTGATACATATATAAGGTGACGAGCATATATGCATGTGCCAGGGTTAAACCATGCTCGGGAGAAAATTATGTTATAAATTGTGTCTTGTAGAATCACGTGACCTTCTTGCCTCATGCCTTACTTGACTCCTAGATACTAAGAACATAGTATTAAATGTTAGAAACTAAGACTTAGCTTATTATAACTTGATAAAAGTTGATGGAATTCTGAGAATACATTGGTGTGTTTAATTCGGTCATCAATATGCATAATCATTAATACATTACTACGGCCGATATCCTTGAGATACTAGATTCTATACTTATGTAGCAGATCAATTGTAAGATTTGTTGGAATACTTGAATAATAAGGTTCTTGCGGGGTCACTGAACTATTGTTGGCTTGGAAAGTTGTGATTGATATTCATTTGGAATATTCATTTAAACACTCTCCTTGATGTTATTTATGCTTCCTACCTTGTTTGTCATTGATATACATATGCTTAGTAAGGAAGAGTGTAAAGCACGAAGGGCGATGCCGTGCCTTTGTTTATACATTATCATGTTAGGGAGAGTGTAAAGCAAGAAGGGTGATGCCGTGCCATATTATTGAGAGTAAAAGCACGAAGGGTGATGCTGCGCCATATTATTGAGAGTAAAAGCACGAAGGGTGATGCTGTGCCATATTATTGAGAGTAAAAGTACGAAGGGTGATGCCGTGCCATATTATTGAGAGTAAAAGCACTAAGGGTGATGCCGTGCCATGTTATATGAGTGTAAAGCATGAAGGGTGATGCCCAACAATCGGATTTGAGTTACACGAAGGGTGATGCTAGGCAATTGAAGTTACATTCCTTTTCCTGATTGTTGTCATCACCTCTATACCTTCCGCCTAGTCTGTTACTGATGCCCTTATGTACATTCTCGTTCATTTTTGCTATTTGCGTATTTCCTACTTTGCCATTACTGTTATTGGCGTTTTTGCCATCCGGATGGTACTGTTGTATGCATTTTTGGTGAGGATGAGATAAATGCACGAAGGGTGTTGCCGTGCAATTGACTTAATATCAGAATATATTCCTCACGTTATGAAAGTTATGGGGTGACTATTGTGGTTTATTGGTTTCGCTCTAAGGAAAAGATTGGTTGAGATATTGGAAACTATTGAATTATGATCTCTTCTAGTATTCTATTATTGTTTTGTACATTCGTTTCTTGTACTCTATCCTGTTATACTATAGTATAGTTCTATTGCTAGATTTTGGTACAGATTTTTATTAGTGAGCATCTTTTTACTAAAAAGCCTCGTTACTACTTCGACGAGGTTAGACAAAATACTTACTGGGTACATGAGGTCGGTTGCACTCATACTACACATCTGCACCCTGCATGCAGACTTTTGGAGCGGAGCTGTTGGTGATGTCGGGAGCTAACCTTGAAGATGTTCGTGCATTCCGGATATGGCTGCCACTTGTCGTTGGTGGATTTAGATTTTGTTAATCTATTTATGTAGCTTTCAAACACATCGCGTAATTATTTGTATCTGCTTTGTAAATTTTAAAGTCTTAGAAGCTCATGATTTGTATTACTAGTTCTTGGGTTAATTTGTAAATGTCCAGATAAATCTTCAATATTTTCCTATAATTTCATTTGGATTGTATTGTCTGTTAGTTGGCTTACCTAGCGAGACGAGTTAGTGTAACGACCTGGCCGGTCGTTTTTACTATTGCAATCCCTTTTCCCCATTTACTACTCAAATTGTGAATTACAGTTGTTATTTAGCTTGCCGTGGTAATTGATTTGGGTCCGGTGAGGTTTTGAAATGATTTGGAGCACTTAGTTCCAATATTTAAAATTTAAGTTGAAAAGGTTGACCGTATGTTGCCTTATGTGTAACGACCCCGACGATTTTTGAGTTAATTTTGGATTTTATTGGAAAATTAGTATTTTCTTATGGAATTAATTATAATAATTGGTATTGACTGAATCGAATTAATTGTGGCTAGATACGAGGCTTTCGGAGACAAATTCTCGTGGCAAGGGCATAACGAAATAAAGAATTACACGGTTCGAGGTAAGTAATAGTTCTAAATTTGGTCCTGAGGGTATGAAACCCCGGATTATGTGTTATATGATTGGTTTTGAGGTGACACACATGCTAGGTGACAGGCGTGTGGGCGTGTACCGTAGGAATTGTGACTTGGTCAAATTCCATGGGACTATATAGTTGAAAAATCTGTTGATATCCGTACATCCTCTACGTGTTAGAGAAAATTGAGCTGAGACTCGTATTAGAAATCATGCTTAGGCATATGTTGTTATTGTTGGTACCCACTGGGGTCATTTTTGTGGTTGAATAATATGGTCAAATTGTAATTTTTCACTCAGTCATGTTTATTCATTTTATATCATACCTTAGTCTCTCTTATTTATTATTGATGCGTCGTATCACTTTTTTTGGGCTTCTTATTATGATTTTTGAGAGCCCGAGAGACTGGAGAGGTTGATGACTGAGTGAGGCCGAGGGCATAATTCTGAGGATATTTATGGATCGGACTGCACGTCGCAACATGTTAACTCATTTATGCCATGATTGGCTTGATATAGCGCTTGGGCTGAAGGAGCCCCTCCAGAGTCTATACACACCCCCAATGAGCGCAGGTACCTACTGAGTGCGAGTGCCGAGTGCGAGTGTCGAGCACAAGTGCCGAGTGATGAGTGACTGTGAGGAAAGAGTGACTGTGAGGAAAGAGTGATTGAGAGGAAAGAGTGACTGTGAGGTTGGAGTGAATGAGAGGACTTAGTGACTGGTACTCTGAGAGGATGCATTGATTTCATTATTTGCTGCATTTCAGCTGCCATATATCGTTATTTTTGGAAATTTCGGAAAAACATTATTGTATGTTTCAGTCAAATTTGATATGAAATTACTACGGATTTCTAAATGTTGAACTTGAGAGCATGCCTACCCTTTTATGTGGAAAAGTATTGTATTTGGACTTAGCTGTGAAGCTCGTCACTACCTTCAGTTCTTATTTATTATTGTTACTTACTGAGTTGGTTGTACTCATACTACGCCCTGCACTTCGTGTGCAGATCCAGGTGATCCCGGATACACTGGTGTTGATTCTTTTGCACAGTCGATTTTTCGGAGATTCAAAGGTAGATGCCATGTTTCGCAGACCTTGTCTCTCCTTCCCTATTCTTTTGTTATTGTATTTGATCTCAGATTATTATTAAAGACCAGATTTTTCCTAGACTTATAATGTATAGATGCTCATGTACTCAGTGACACCAAGTTTTTGGAGTGTTGTATCGGAATTTGCTAGATATTTGGTATTGTATTAAACATTATGTTTTCAAACTTAAAGGAAATCATAGGTTATTGATGTTGTCGGCTTGCCTAGTACTGAGATAGGCGCCATTATGACATGTTAGGATTTTGGGTCGTGATAAGTTGGTATCAGAGCCTAGGTTACATAGGTCTCACGAGTCATGAGCAGGTTTAGTAGAGTCTTGCAGATCGGTACAGAGACGTCTGTACTTATCTATGAGAGGCTGCCGAACCTTTTGGAAAATTTCACTTTCTTGTAATCCATCGTGCGAACTTGTTGATTCCGGAAAACAAATATTCTATTATTCTATTTTCTCACAGATGGTGAGAACATGTACTACCGGATCAGACGGTTAGCCACCAGTGCCTCCAATTAGGGTTGCGAGAGGCCGGGGCCGTGGTAGAGGACGTGGCCGAGGTAGAGGTCGAGGTGTCGCTCGTACAACAGTTGGAGAAGCACTTGTAGCACCACTAGTTGCTCCAGCTTAGGAGCAAATTCCAAAAATAGTTGAGCCGGCGGGACCCACTCAGGCACCAACTGTGCCCATTGAGATTCCAGGCCTACGGGAGGCTTTGACTCAGATATTGACAGTTTGCACTGGCCTTGCTCAGGTGGTTTCGGCTCAGGCGGTACCAGCCACTTCTCAGGCCGGGAGAGGTACTCATACCCCTGTTGCCCGCGCTCCAGAGCAGGTAGTGCATGGACTTCAGATACCAGGGGCACTACCAGCCCAGCCGGTTGCAGCTGCTCAGGCCCCGGTAGTCCCTGTTATGACAGATGATGAGCAGAGGAGACTTGAGAGGTTTAGGAGGCTTCGACCTTCATCATTTAGCGGTGCTGAGTCAGAGGGTGCTAAGGGTTTTCTGGATAAGTGCCAGCGGATACTTCGGACATCGGGTATTTTGGAGACCAGCGGGGTCTCGTTCACTACTTTTCAGTTTTCTGGAGCTGCCTTCAGATGGTGGGAGACTTATGAGAGGCGCATGCCAGTTGGTGCAGTACCACTTACATGGCAGGAATTCTCCGTTCTCTTTTTGGAGAATTTCGTGCCGCAGTCTCGTAGAGAGGAGCTGCGCAGACAGTTTGAGCAGTTACGTCAGGATGGCATATCTGTGATGCAGTACGAGATGAGATTTTCTGAGTTGTCACACAGTTTAGTTGGTTCCCACTGATAGGGAGAGGATTAGGAGGTTCATTGATGGCCTCACATATCAACTACGGTTACTTATGACTCGGGATAGAGTATCGGGTGCTACTTTTGATGAGGTAGTTGACATTGCCCGGCAGATAGAGGTGGTCCGTAGTCAGGAACGTGGAGAGAGGGATGCCAAGAGGCCTCGTGGTCCAGGTGATTTCAGCGATGTTCCTTTAGGGGGACAGTTTTACCGCTGTAGGGGTCGTCCTTATAGACACGCTCAAACGGGTCATCCAGTTCACCGTGGTGTATCATCCAGCCATGGTTCATACATTTCTCATCAGGTTCAGCCATCCCTTGGCGCCCTTCCAGCCCAGAGTTCATCCCATGCCCCTTCAGGTTAGGGTTCATTTGCACCGGGTGCTTCTAGCAGTTATTCTAGTTCTCAGGGCCCGATTCAGTTAGCACCACCACCAGTACCGGGGAGATGCTTTGAGTGCGGGGAATTTGGGCATATGTGGAGACAATGTACTCATCGCTCGAGAGTTCCAGTGCATCAGAGAAGTCAGACTATGACTTCAGCACCAGTTACTTCACCACCCGCCCAGCCATCTTGGGGTGGGGGTCAGGTAGCTAGGGTTCGCCCAAGAGGGGGAGGCCGATCAGGGGGCGGTCAGGCCCGATTCTATGCTTTTCCTTCCAAACCAGATGCTATTGCTTCAGATGCAGTGATCACAGGTATTGTCTCAATGTGCCATAGTGAGGCTTCTATATTATTTGACTCTGGTTCTACTTATTCATATGTGTCATCGTACTTTACTCATTATCTGGATATGTCCCGTGAGCCCTTAGTTTCTCCTGTTCGTGTATCTACGCAGGTAGGCGATACTATTATTGTGGACCATGTGTATCAGTCATGTGTGGTCTCCGTGTCATGCTATTCTAGAGACTCGAGTTGATCTTCTATTGCTCAATATGGTTGAGTTCGATGTAATTCTGGGTATGGATTGGTTGTCTCCATGTCATGCTATTCTGGACTGTCACACAAAAACCGTGACGTTGACCATGCCAGGGTTGCCAGGGGTTGAGTGGAGAGGTTCTCTAGATTATGTTCCTAGCAAGGTAATTTCTTATTTGAAAGTCCAACATATGGTTGGGAAGGGGTGTTTGTCATATTTGGCTTTTGTGAGAGATGTTGATGTAGATACTCCTACTATTGATTCAGTACCGATAGTGAGAGACTTTCCTGATGTATTTCCTACAGACCTGCCGGGTATGCCCCCCGATAGGGATATTGATTTCGGTATTGACTTAGTGCAGGGAACTCAGCCCGTTTCTATTCCTCCGTATCGTATGGCACCAACTGAGTTAAAATAATTGAAAGAGCAACTTCAGGAACTTCTTGATAAGGGATTTATTAGGCCTAGTGTGTCGCCTTGGGGTACACCAGTTCTGCTTGTGAAAAAGAAAGATGGTACTATGCGGATGTGTATCGATTACAGGCAGTTGAACAAAGTTACAATCAAGAATAAGTATCCTTTGCCGCATATTGATGATTTATTTGACCAACTTCAGGGAGCGAGGGTATTCTCCAAAACTGATTTGAGATCTGGGTACCACCAGTTGAAAATTCGAGATTTAGATATTCTAAAGACGACATTCAGGACTCGTTATGGTCACTATGAATTCCTTGTGATGTCGTTTGGGCTAACAAATGCCCCAACAATATTCGTGCACTTGATGAACCTTGTATTCCAATCATATCTTAACTCATTTGTCGTAGTATTTATTGATGATATCCTGGTGTACTCACGTAGCCAGGAGGAGCATGCACTACACTTGAGTATTGTACTACAGAGGTTGAGAGAGGAGAAACGTTATGCCAAATTCTCTAAGTGTGAGTTCTGGCTTAGTTCGGTAGCATTCTTGGGACATATAGTGTCCAGTGAAGGGATTAAGGTGGATCTAAAGAAAACAGAGGCAGTTAAGAGTTGGCCCAGGCCATCTTCAGTTATTGAGATTCGGAGTTTTCTTGGCTTGGCTGGTTATTATCGTCTCTTCGTGGAGAGTTTCTCGTCTATTGCATCGCCTATGACTAAATTGACCTAGAAAGGTGCTCCGTTTAGGTGGTCGGATGAATGTGAAGAGAGCTTTCAGAAGCTCAAGACAGATTTGACTACAGCTCCAGTATTGTTGTTGCCTACAGGTTCAGGGTCTTATACTGTGTATTGTGACGCGTCGCATATTGGTCTCGGTGCAGTACTGATGCAAGATGGTAGGGTGATTGCCTATGCGTCCAGACAGTTAAAGGTAAATGAGAAGAATTATCCAGTCCATGACCTTGAGTTAGCAGCTATTGTTCATGCCTTGAAAATTTGGCGGCATTACTTGTACGGTGTCCATTGTGAGGTTTATACCGATCACCAGAGTCTACAACATCTGTTTAAACAGAAGGATCTTAATTTGTGACAGTGAAGGTGGTTGGAGTTACTTAAGGATTATGATATCACCATTATTTATCATCCCGGAAAGGGTAATGTGGTGGCTGATGCCTTGAGTCGTAAGGCAGAGAGTTTGGGCAGCTTAGCATACTTACCGATAACAGAGAGGCCTTTAGCCTTGGATTTTCAGGCCTTGGCCAACCAGTTTGTTAGATTGGATATTTCCGAGCCGAATCAAGTTTTGGTTTGTGTGGTTTCTCGGTCTTCTTTATATGATCGCATCAGAGAGCGCCAATATGATGATCCCCATCTGCTTGTCCTTAAGGACACGGTTTAGCACGGTGATGCCAAGGAAGTCACTATTGCAGATGACAAAGTATTATGGATGCAGGGTAGGCTATGTGTGCCTAATGTAGATGGTTTGCGTGAGCTGATTCTCCAGAAAGCTCACAGTTCACGGTACTCCATTCATCCAGGTGCCGCGAAGATGTATCATGATTTGAGGTGGCATTATTGGTGGAGGCGAATGAAGAAAGATATAGTTGGGTTTGTAGCTTGGTGTTTAAATTGTCAACATGTAAAGTACAAGCATCAGAGACCGGGAGGATTACTTCAGAGACTTGAAATTCCGGAGTGGAAATGGGAACGCATTACCATGGACTTTGTAGTTGGGCTTTCACGAACATTGAGGAAGTTTGATGTGGTTTGGGTGATTGTGGATTGGTTGACCAAATCCGCGCATTTTATTCCAGTTGGTACTAATTATTGTTCAGAGCGGTTCGCTGAGATTTATATCCGCGAGATTATTCGCCTACACGGTGTGCCAGTGTCCATCATTTCAGATCGGGGCACGCAGTTTACATCACAATTTTGAAGAGCAGTGCAGCGAGAATTGGGCACACAGGTTTATTTGAGTATAACATTTCACCCTCAGACAGACGGACAGTCCGAGCGCATTATTCAGATATTGGAGGATATGCTACGCGCTTGTGTCATTGATTTTGGAGGTTCTTGGGATGAATTTCTGCCACTTGCGGAGTTTGCTTACAATAACAGCTACCAGTCGAGTATACAGATGGCTCCGTATGAGGCATTATATGGGATACGGTGTCGATCTCCGGTTGGTTGGTTTGAGCTAGGTGAGGCTAGGCTATTGGGTACTAACTTGGTTCAGGATGCTTTGGAGAAGGTTAAAGTGATTCAAGAGCGGCTTCACACGGCGCAATCTAGACAGAAGAGTTATACCGACAGGAAGGTCCGTGACATTGCTTACATGGTTGGGGAGAAGGTTCTGCTCAAAATTTCACCAATGAAAGGTGTGTTGAGGTTCGGAAAGAAGGGCAAGTTGAGCCCTCGGTATATTGGGCCTTGTTCATCCAGTGTTCCATGTATTCATGCTCCGAAAGTATGTCGGAGATCCATCTCATATTTTGAATTTCAGTACAGTGCAGCTGGACGGTAATTTGACTTATGATGTGGAGCCGTTGGCCATTTTAGACCGACAAGTTCGAAAGTTGAGATCAAAGAACATAACTTCGGTGAAGGTGCAGTGGAGAGGCCAGCCAGTCGGAGAAACTACTTGGGAGATTGAGCAGGAGATGCGGAGCAAATATCCACATCTATTTGAGACTCCAGGTATGATTCTAAGCCCGTTCGAGGACGAACATTTGTTTAAGAGGGGGAGTATGTAACGACCCGACCGGTCGTTTTGACTATTGCAATCCCGTTTCCCCATTTACTAATCAAATTGTGAATTACTGTTGTTATTTGGCTTGCCGTGGTAATTGGTTTGGGTCCGGTGAGATTTTGAAGTGATTTGGAGCACTTAGTTCCAATATTTAAAATTTAAGTTGAAAAAGTTGACCGGATGTTGACTTATGTGAAACGACTTAAACTTTTTTCGGTAGTTTGAGGGCACGCGTATCCCCACATGATGTATTATGTGATGAACCGATAGGTCATCTTATGTTTTAGGATCTAATTTTATTTTTTGAAGCCTCAAATATCTCATTTTAGCCCTCCTTGATTTGCATGCACAATTCGGGTATTTTTTCGAAAAGTTTTTATGTTAAAAACTAAAAATAATATGAAATCTTTGTCTTAAAACTCATTTGAGTTAACTTTGGTCAATGTTTTGAGAAAACAGAATCAGATCCGTATTTTGACGATCCCGATAGGTTCGTATCGTGATTTGGAACTTGGGTTTATGCCCGGAATTGAATTCGAAAGTCCCTAGCTCGAGTTATCACATTTTGTTAAAATTTGAAAGTTTAAAGGCTTAATGAATCTAAAAGTTTGATCGATGTTTGAAATTGTTGATACCGGGTCCATATTTTGGTTCCGGAACCCGGTATAGTTTCATTTCTATATTTATGACTTGTATGTCAAATTTAGTGAAAAACATAGTTGGTTTGACGTGATCCAGACGTCCGGTTGTTGAAATAGAAGTTTTAAAGTTTTCTTGAAAATTTATTTTTGATTTGGTGCTCAATTCATAGTTTTAGGTGTTATCTTGGCGATTGGATCCGGAATGAGTTTTTCATTATTTTGGGTGCTGGTACTGGTGTCATCGCATTTGCGATGTTTTTGTCGCAAATGCTACTATCGCAATTGCGAAGCAGCGTCATATTTGCGAACCTGGGCTGCTGGGGACTGGATCGCATTTGCGATGAAGTTGTCTCTTTTGCGAAGCCTGAAGAGTTTCGCATTTGCGAACTCCGTATCACATTTGCGATGAAGGCCTAGTCTATCAGGGGTCACATTTGCGATGTTTTATCCGCATTTGCGGAGGTCGCATTTGCGAACCCCTTATCGCAAATGCGACATCTGGAGCCTTCTAAATGTTGAGAATTCCGAGACTTAGCTTCATTTTGTCATATTTTGAACTCTAGCTTTGATGGGAGGCAATTTTGTGAAGGGATTTTCATACCAAATCATTGGGTAAGTAACTCTAATCAATTCTCAACTACACTTCATAATTTTACATAAGATTTAACATCAATTTCATGAGAATCTAGGAATAAATTTGGGGATTTTGTCAAAACTTTGAAAAAAAAAATTTGGGATTTGAGAGTCGAATAGGAATCCGATTTGGAAACAAAATACGTATTTGGACTCGTGAGGCTATGGGTAGTCAAGACCTACCCTTGGACCCGGGTTTTGCCCGGGCGGGCCCAGGGGTTGACTTTTGTTGACTTTGTAGAAATTGTATAAAAATCACCGCTTTATTAATTGAAATTGTTTTCCCTTGCATTGTATAATGTATTTAAGTCGTCTTTGGCTAGATTGAGCCGAGCGAAGGTGAATTTGTAAAGGAAAAAGCTAAATTGAGTATTGAGTTAGCCGAATTGAGATAAGTGTCTTGCCTAATTTTGTTGAGGGAAGTTTTCCTACTATTAGACATTGTTTGCTACAGGCGGGGGTGATACATATATGAGGTGACGAGCATATATGCATGTGCCAGGGTTAAACCATGCTCGGGAGAAAATTATGTTATAAATTGTGTCTTGTAGAATCACGTGACCTTCTTGCCTCATGCCTTACTTGACTCCTAGATACTAAGAACATAGTATTAAATGTTAGAAACTAAGACTTAGCTTATTATAACTTGATAAAAGTTGATGGAATTCTGAGAATACATTGGTGTGTTTAATTCGGTCATCAATATGCATAATCATTAATACATTGCTACAACCGAAATCCTTGAGATACTAGATTCTATACTTGTGTTGTAGATCATTTGTGAGATTTGTTGGAATACTGAATAATAAGGTTCTTGCGGGTTTATTGAACTATTGTTGGCTTGGAAAGTTGTGATTGGGATTCATTTGGAATATTCGTTTAAATACTTTCCTTGATGTTATTTATGCTTCCTACCTTGTTTGTCATTGATATACATATGCTTGGTAAGGAAGAGTGTAAAGCACGAAGGGTGATGCCGTGCCTTTGTTTATACATTATCATGTGAGGGAGAATGTAAATCACGAAGGGTGATGCCGTGCCATATTATTGAGAGTAAAAGCACGAAGGGTGATGTCGTGCCATATTATTGAGAGTAAAAGCACTAAGGGTGATGTCGTGCCATGTTATATGAGTGTAAAGCACGAAGGGTGATGTCATGCCGTTTCATTTATATTATCATGCTTTAAATTATCATGAGTTCATGGCACGATAGGTGTTTCCGTGCAGGTGAGGACGAGGGACATGCATTATGTTGTGATATCTTTCCTTCGTGTATACGTTCATGCCGCACATTGAGTTGTTAATGTTGTATTTATGATTCCTATGTGACTTGTCGTTAATGCCCTATTCTTGTTCTTTATCTTATTTGTTATTGCGTCACTCATGCCTTCTACTTGCTAAACTTGCAAATACCATGCCTACTTCCTGTTGTCATAATTATATATTTGTTGTATCTATTTTGGTTGCACTTAGTACATGCCTTCTACCGTGTTAGTCATTCATGCTTCTACTTGTTAACGCATAAAGATCATGTGTTCTCCTCTTATTCGTTATATTTGTATTTATGCCTCCACCATGCTAGTTAGTTGAAGTTACATTCCTTTTCCTGATTGTTGTCATCACCTCTATACCTTCCGCCTAGTCTGTTACTGATGCCCTTATGTACATTCTCGTTTATTTTTGCTATTTGCGTATTTCCTACTTTGCCATTACTGTTATCGGCATTTCTGCCGTCCGATTGGTACTGTTGTATGCATTTTTGGTAAGGATGAGATAAACGCACGAAGGGTGTTGCCGTACAATTGACTTAATATCAGAGTATATTCCTCACGTTATGAAAGTTGTGGGGTGACTATTGTGGTTTATTGGTTTCGCTCTAAGGAAAAGATTGGTTGAGATATTGGAAACTATTGAATTGTGATCTCTTCTAGTATTCTGTTATTGTTTTGTACATTCGTTTCGTGTACTCTATCCCATTATACTGTAATATAGTTCTATTGCTAGATTTTGGTACATATTTTTATTAGTGAGCATCGTTTTACTAAAAAGCCTCATCACTACTTCGACGAGGTTAGACAAAATACTTACTGGGTACATGGGGTCGGTTGTACTCATGCTACACTTCTACACTTTGCGTGCAGACTTTTGGAGCGGAACTGCTGGTGATATCGGGAGCTGACCCTGAAGATGTTCGTGCATTCCGGATATGGCTGCCACTTGTCCTTGGTGGCTTTAGATTTTGTTAATCTATTTATGTAGCTTTCAAACAGATCGCGTAATTATTTGTCTTAGCTTTGTAAATTCTAAGTCTTAGAAGCTCATGATTTGTACCACCAGCTCTTGGATTAATTTGTAAATGTCCAGATAATTCTTCACTATTTTCCTATAATTTGATTTGGATTGTACTGTCTGTTAGTTGGCTTACCTAGCGAGTCGAGTTTGGTGCCATCACGACTATTAATTTTTGGGTCGTGACATCACATAACCACAATATAATATAAATGAGGAAATAAATAGGGAAACAAGCTAAAATACTCAAAACGATCGGCGGGTCATTACAAAAGAAAAACATAAAAACACTCAAATTGCTGCTTGCGTTGAGATTTTTTAACAAGTGCCGAAATAACTAGCAAGATGGCAATTTTATTTGGGTATTTTACCTTCCTATACTGCATATGAAACTTTATTACCCCCCTTAATTAAGTTTTAACATAATTATATGGGCATATACAATTTATTAATTATATACAATTAGTATTAATGAGTATCCCTTTATATTACAAATTGAATAGGAAATATTTATTTCCCATCCTTGTTCTCTCTCTCTCTCTCTCTCTCTCTCTCTCTCTCTCTCTCTCTCTCTCTCTCTCTCTCTTTCGTCTCGAGAACCTCCATTGGAGGTCTTGCATGAGCTTGATTTTTCTAGTTTTGAGCTAATCTCAATAATGTGTTTAGAGAAACTAATAGAGTGGAATACTAGGTAGCTAAAAATGGGTTGTAGTCCGGATAGTTTTGGAAGCTTAATGATTTTAACTTAGCAATTTCCTTTCATGTTGCACAATTGGTGTTCAAATTAAAATTGTTAATCAATAAATTTTGAAAGTGTTTGACTCTCCATCGTTGACAACCACTAAAAAGCTTTGAAGCTTTGAATTCGAATTTGGGTTTTTAAAAACCATTATTTGTTTAGATTGGGTATTGTTGCAAACAATTAGGAATATTGTTTGGAGTTTATATCTCAATTTTGAGGGTGTTTGGTGAAGAATAGACTTGATTTTGGCTGAATTTCATATTGAAACTCGAAGAAGATATATATATATATATATATATATATATATATATATATATATATATATATATATATATATATATATATATATATATATATATATATATATATATATATATATATATATATATATATATATATATATATATATATATATATATATATATATATATATATATATATATATATATATATATATATATATATATATATATATATATATATATATATATATATATATATATATATATATATATATATATATATATATATATATATATATATTTGTATAATGTATAAATCGTTGTATAAAATTTGTATTTAAGTTATCTAAACTATCTTTTTACATAACGTTGTTGATATGTATCAAAATTATATTAAGAGAGAAAGTTTTGATTGAAATTTTAGAGAGGAAGAAACACACATCATATACAAAACATATACAAAATACATACAAAAGACATATTGTATAAAATTTATATGAAAATTATAATTAAGTTGTATGATATTGTAATTATATTTAACTGGATAGAAATGATGTATCAAAGTTATAAATAAGTTATATACTATAAAATTAGTTGTATAAAATTTACTTTTAGAATGTATGTTGTTGCAGATATTCAAATTTGCATTAAATTTGTACGAAATCAATAACCTCTCCATGATGTGATGGAATCGGAAACATGTACTTCGAAGATAATGTTAGTGTAATTGTGAACCCCAAGGGCGATATGAAAGGATCTGCAATTATAGGGCCAATTGGGAAAGAGTGCTGATTTGTGGCCTAGGACTGCAGGTGTTGTTAATGCTATCGTGTAGGAGAGCCTTTGAGTAGTTTGAGATTCTTGTTTAATGGTTGATTTACGTTTTTGGATATCAGATTGCCGTCTTATTAAGATTTACCGAGTATTACCTTTGAAAGAAAAAAAAATAGCTAGAGATAGAAATGGAAGAGCACTCAGTTTGTTGGATAAGCAGGGTTCTATATTCATTTATTTTTATTTTTTATTTTTGGAAAAAGAAACCAGTCATAGATAGGGGATGGGAAGAAATATAATCACACCATTTAATTTTCATAGGAACACGTGGCATCATTCAAGTTGTGTATTGAAACCTTGAAACCTACTGGAGCATTAGGTAATGGAGGTAATCTCAACCCAAAACCTAGAGAGGAGCCGTGTCCTTCTTATTGAAAGAGGAGGGGAGAGAAAATAGGAAAACGATATAACTAAATCCCCTAGTTTAAGGCACTAATAATGGATTGTATATAATTTATAAGTAATCCTTGTTTAGGACGGGTAATATACAAAATTAGGACAATTTTGGTAAATAAGTTTCAAATATTGTATAGGAAGGAAAATATTTTCAAACGAAGATTAATAGGTAAAAATCATTACACTTCTAACTTTGCTTCAAAAATCAAATTTTCCCCACAACTTTGAAAAATAGATATTCTTTCTCTCAACATTGTTCAAAATTGAGGGAAACTTTTGATTTCTAAAGAAAAAATAGGGTATAAATGATTTTCAACTGAGATTAATACTCTCATCATTTCTTTTTAATTGATTTTTTTAGCTTTTTACACACATATCAAGAAAGTTACTTTAAACATTAACTAAAAAGATTGTTGACTGTACTAACCATTATCTATTCTTAAATTTATCCATGGAAAATTGTAAAGAATATAAAGTTCTTTAGATCATTTATTAGCAATGGTAACATAAAAAAGAAATTAACTCCTTCTTGATTTTTGAAAAATTCAATTGGTGCCAAGGAAGATGGGATTTTCTAAAAAATTCATTGACATGATAGGGAGATTGATGATAATCAATTGGTATTCGGTGTCGTTGAATGGGCAAGCTCAAAAGTTTTTTCACTCTACTAGAGGGGTAAAACAAGGAGATCTCCTATCTCTAATCTTGTTCATCCTTTCTACGGAGGTATTGTTGTCACGACCCAACTCCCACCGGAGCTGTGACGACACATAGCACTACTTGCTAGGCAAGCCAAAAGTTTCACAATAACAAAAAATTCAATAAAACAGAATTTAGTAAACTCAACAACGTCGATATCATGAAATAACTGCTAACAACAATAATACTTCTATAACCATACCAATGATCTGGTGTCAACGAGTACATGAGCATTACTGAATATAAAAAATACAGGGCCAAATCCTCAATACAACTGTCTGAACAGTAGAACCGTAATAACATAAATAAATGAAAGAAAACTGCAAGGTCTGCGAACAACATAACAGTTAACTCGTAGTCTCCCAAAAGCTGGTATCAACAAAACTCTAGCAATTACCACGTCCAGAAGTACATGAATCTGCACACGTACTGCATAATGTAGTATGAGTACAACCAACCTCATGTACTTAATAAGTAACAAACCTAACCTGAGCAATGACGAACTCAAAAGAAATAGTCGGAGACTAATATCAATAACCAATAATATCTCAAGATATAAAGGAAACAATATAAGTAAATAACTCAATGATATCATCTTTCACTGAATCATCAAAATATGAGTATTTCAGAAACTATGATTTTTCCCAAAAAATCTCAACAACAGATAAGATGTTTCATTATCAGATAGCATTAGGAAAGTACATCTCTATGCCTACTTGTCAATGTGCATGTGAAGTCATGAATGTCACAATACCGTATACACACTCACGGTGCCTGGCACAATGTCCCTTACCATCATACATACAATACTCAGCATTGTACGGGTGCCTGACATATATGCCCTCACCAAAGCATGTGCATATATATATATATATATCACCGTGCTTGCGCTCACTGCTGGTATGTCAAACTCCAGATGGGCGGATCCTGTCCAAACGCTAATCAAAAGCTAATATTGCCTGTTGCGGCGTACAACCCGATCCAAATATCAATCAATAGCCAATAAGGCCTTTTGTGGTGTGAAACCCGATCCAAATATTATTCACAACGCGGCTCTACGACCCACATCAGTCAATAACCTCTCAAGTCTCAAGGGCTCACAACCTCATAGAACTCAGTCCAAACCGTGTCACATATAGAAAACAATAGCATGTGATGAATTAAATACGTAGTACACAGGGACTGAGATATGATGTGTAAATTAGAAATCATGACTGAATATATAACTACAGTTAAGGAAAACAACTCAAAATAGTAGGAATAACCCATTATGTCTCAACCAAGTAAGCACATAGTCTAAACATGATTTCTAACATGAATCATAACTCAAGTAATCAAACGAGTAGGAAAAATACGAATATAAAAAAGCAAGACAGCAAAACAAGTCCGACAATAGTCTAAAGTCACTCGGATCATGAATACTCTGGTGCACGTACTCACGTCTGTCACCTAGCATGTGCGTCACCTCAACTCATCTCATATAACATAGTTCCCGAGGTTAATTACCCTTAAATCTAAGTTTAGATATATTAATTACCTCAAAACGTGGAGATCAATACTCCAAAAAGCCCTTCCCACGTGAATCGACCTCTGAGCAACTCGAATGTAACCAGAACAACTTAGTATCATCAATAGAAGCCATCAGAAGCAATTCTAAATTATTACCTATGGTGTCTTCCATTGTGAGCTCGGTCTTCCATTTCTTTGTGTTCTGCAGTTCTTGTGTTGATTTACTTGCCGTACTTTCGTGTTATTATTGTTGTTGTTAATGTACTCAGTGTTTTTGAGCCGAGGGCTATACGTGGTTGTGATATTGAAATTTATTTGAGGAAAAGTGGTGGCATATGGGCATATGTGGTGAAAGACCTTATATTGTGTTGTTATGTTCTTTGGTACACGTGGTATTGCTGAAAGGATTGTCGGGGCGTTCGCACGTGAGTTGTCCGTGCTATTTTTATTATTGATATTTTCACATGCGGCGTGACAAGGCGGGCTATATATATGGGTTTGCAAATATGGCGAGATAAGGTGGGCATTTATTTTACTATTGCGCACGTGGCGAGATAAGGTGGGCTATGTCGAGGATGATTTGTGATGACTTGTGATGGCCTGGGAGCATTGTTATTGATGGTATTTGTGTAGTGGTGTGCCTATCTGGTGTGAGTTAAGCATTTTACGTCTTGTTGTGTTGTTTCCTATATGCCATTTGCTGTCTCTACTCTTACATGTTGACTCGAGTTGTGATAGAACACCTACACAAGCATACAAGTAATTAATCACTCATATCGGTTTTAAAAGATGAACCCTGATGTCTATTGATCATTTACATATATTCTCGTATACTTGCCTTCTGTGTGAAAGTTATTCTTATGGCACATGAGTTGTCCGCGCAATCAAGGTCATTATTATTGTTAACACATGAGTTGTCCATACAGGTTTGAGATATTATCACTCCCTTGGAACGTGAGGCGTCCATGCAATTATGAAATGTAATGTGGGCACAAGATGTAAGTGATTATAATTCATGAGTTGGGACCCGTAAAATGTGACTATCAGGTGAAGTACCCCGGGAAAGTCTTTGAACAAATCTTGTGTGAAAGTGGTTGCTCTTATTGAGTGTTACTTGTTTTTCCTTACTTGGTATCATCGGACTTAAACTGTATTCAGCTTACTCCACGACGTTATTACCTATTGCGTCTCGTTGCTAATTGCTGCTTTTAGTTTCCTATTACCAGCATTGTTTCATTATTGTTATCATGCTTAACTTTATATTGATACTGTTCCATGTTAGTTTCACATTAATATTTGTACAGGTTATTAAGTCTAGTAGGTGTCTTGACTGTCCCTCGTCACTACTCCACCGAGGTTAGTGATACTTACTAGGTACTGTCGTGGTGTACTCATGCTACGCTTTCTGCATATTTTTGTGCAGATCCAGGTACTTCAAAGTTTGTTGATCATTAGCTAGATGATCGGACATTGCTGTGGAGACTCAGGGTATACCTGCTGTCGCATTCGCATGCCTCAGTCACCTTCTAAAATTTTACTTTGTATTGTTTATTTCTTTTCTGGAACAATTGTACTTAGAGATTTTTTAGTAAATTCAGTAGAGCTTATGACTTGTACTAACGGTTTTGGGATTGTTTGCTTGTATAGAAATTTCTATTTCGTATTTAATAGTTCTTTGTTAAATTTTGCCATTAATTCAGTATGTGTTAGACTTACCTAGTCCTTAAGACTAGGTGCCATCACAACATTTTATGGAGGAAAATTGCCTTTTTGACACCTTTCTCTAGGGATAACTAATTCTTTTATTATTTTCTCACCTCCAATGCACTAAATAATATCAAGATTTTGATATAAAATTATATTGATATTAGCTAGTGCTAGCAATTAAATGTACTAGTAGATATTAGTCTAAATTGTGTATAAGGATTAGAATCCTAATCACTAACCACGCTCCTAGCCATAAAGGAATGTGATGAGATGGATGAGATTTCTCTAACTAGAGTTTAGAGATCTCGAGTTTGAACCTTGGAATGGAAAATGAATGTGAAATAGTCGAGCCAGTAAATTTCGTATCAGATGGTTAAATAAAAATAGAGACTAATTGTTATTGTGGTAGAAAAAATCCTTTAAAAGAGGTGTAATGGTGTATCCTTTTATAACCAAAATCTGTACTTAGTGTAACTATTCACCTTTTAACAACAATTAATAATTATTAGAGATCAAGGGGAAGAGGAAGAAGAGAGCGGTTCGTGGTTAACATAAGATCAAGTGGAGAGCCTTGACTAAGGATAAAGCTCAGGAGTAGTGGGGAGGTAAGTAGTAAATGGATCACGACAACAAGCTACATTTAGGAAGCGGCTATAGACCTTTTCTTTGGCACCCACACTACAAGCTGTACCCCTATTTTGTTCTTAATTTGAGCTTGTTGAACTTTTACCTCCTAAGGCACTTAGTTGCTGAGGTGAGAGATTGGGGAGTGGCTTTTGAGTGGAACCATGGAAGGGCACTTAAGGTGCATTGAAATTGTGAAAGAAAAAAAATTGTCACTAGCCGATAAACCTTAATGTATGGAGTGTGTGGAGAAAAGAAAAGAAAAAAAAAAGTAGTTCAACTAATGTAGAAAGACACACGCCTCCTAACCCTTCGAATTCGCACTAATGGGAATATATAGGTGCTTATTTGAAAAGAGGGCTATGTTATATATGGTGTATGACAAGTGAATTGGTTAAAAAGAATATGTGCTCGATTTGCGAGTGTAGTGTATTAAAGTGCTTAGGAGGGTTAATCACTAGTCCTAAATGTATCCTACCCGTCCCTTATCCTACATTACAACCTTAAAGTCCCAATTTATCCTAGATTTGGCTAGCTTAGATTAGTAGAGATATATACTACAAGCAAACTTATGGTACGATCGCGGGATGCACATGAATTCTTTGTGAGAGTGAGTGGATTTTGTTCAATTATGTGGTATCCTCAATTTACGTTCAACGACATATTTGAGCGTTTGGGATAATTTTGTATTCACTCTTTTGCTTGTGGTGAGGGCACTTGGTCTCATGACGGATTAGTAATATTGTACACTTCTTTTGTTGGGTGAGTGCGTGAGTTGATGATGCTTAGTGGCAACGAGTCGTCTCTTGAGGTAGGGTGGTTATAGAGAGATTGCTTGAGTTGGTTGAATAGCATTGTATATACTTGGGCTAGTTTAAAAACGGGAAAATATGAAATTCGTGTGTTCATGCTTAATTGCCGGTATCGACCATAGTCAAAAGATAGAGTGTTTGATTGAATTAATTGTGAATTGCTCTTTCATAGTGATAGGTACGTTTTGGGGTGTTAATGTGGTTCCATTGCTCGAGGACGAGCAAGAGTCTAAGTACGGGGTGTTGATATTCGGCTTAATGTATGCATATTTTGATGTATATTGCCTCGCATTATGATCATGTCTCGTAGATTTTGGATGTATAATATGATGATTTATGCTAGTTTGTGGTATTTCTATGTATAGGAATCATTCGGATGCGATTTGGGATGAAAGTGCGCGAATTGGAGCGAAAATGGGAAGAAAAGGCAAAAGTGCACATTTGAGGGCCACAAGCAGCGTGGGGCGCTACCTGTGGCGCACCAAACAGAAAGTTGGAAAGTTGAGCGCCAGGGCCAGCACCCCACGGTGCCCTTTGTTTTCAAAAAGCATTGTATCTATCTCAAATTTCTCCGTTTATTTTGGTCAAAGTACCCAAAATCGGTCGACCAGATCCGACACGGATCCCACACCCATACCCACACCTACGTCATGTTGACACGGACACGGTACTGAAAATGAAGAGTCCGAGCAACTTAGACCGCCGTTACCAAAGACAACAAAGAAATGGGAGAAATGTCAATTATGAAGAAGAGAAGTGGATAAACTAGAAAAAGAAGTAATGTGGAAGAAATAGACAGGTGGGGTGGTTTGAGGACCCCATTGCACGCACTTACCAAACTAGGGGACGAGCAAAATTATTATAATTATAATTTAAAAAACAGACAGTCTCTTAGTATTATTTGAATTTTGAGTAGGATGATGGTCATTTCACCTATCAATGCTGGTGGACCCTACCCTTTGGTCACTAGATTCTGTGAGTCGGTTACAGATAATAACATAATTATCTATTTTAAAGGAAAATAATTTTTATTTCTTTCTAAATTAATACTGCTGAAAATTATGAAGAAAAAAATAGATAAGATGAAGGATTATTTGTCGCCATTTCTCCTTTTGGTTCAAGAGTAGTCGCTAATAGTTTCCAAAATCTCCTACGTATATGTATGTTACGCGTAAAGAAGAACGAGAAAGAATTGGAACTAACTTTCAATTCTTAAATAAAAAATAACACCAAACAAAAAGAAATGCTGGCACATTTTTTTCCAAAAGAAAATCTTCCATTAGCTTAGCTCCCTTGTTTGGCTAATAAATTGAAGTTCTTAATATGCTTGCGGAACTGGCCCAAATGGAAAGAAGGCATAATGAGTCGGTGCAAAATGGGCAAAGGAATGATGACAAAAAGTGACCTCTTTTCATTTTATTTTCGTGGTGCCATGAGAACGCACCCCATGAATTTTCTGAAAATTTAGAGATAATTTGGGTTCTCAAAGTTACAACTCTAGCTCCTTAATTACCCCCTTCTCACCTACAAGAAGTACACGTGTACTTACTTTATGCAAACGATTCCTTTGTAATTTATTTATTATTAATAGATAAAATTCTTGAGCACATCCACAAATGTGAATTGACAAGTGGCTTTATACGCGAGATGTACTACATTTCATTTATCACAGTACTTTTATATTTTATTGGCTTAATAGCTCAAACATACGTGGCCTAAAACTAAAGTTTAATGTGATGCTTAACTTTTTAATTTAAAGTTATGATATATATTTTTATTTAAAATCTATTTTTTAGCTTTTTGTGATGCAAAATTGTTAATAATTTTTTAAATATCGATTTTCTCTAATAATTCCTTTTCAATTGATAATATAGCCAACCCATTTAATCCTTCACGAAAATCATCAGATGCCATCAAAAGGCACCTTTGGCCGAAAGTCAGCAGACCAAGGGACAAGCAGCCGAAAGTGGAAGAGCATCTTTGACATTCTGGGCCATGGTTGATAGTAGGATCCCTCTAGGCTGCCTTTCTAGCTTTGTCACGCTAGAATGCACCAGGCTACTTGCCAGCCCTACCAACTACTCCCCTTGTACAACCCTTTTGATTTCTATAAATAGTCATTAGGCTCATTCTTAGTAAGCAACTCATAATTGATAAAGACAACAGAAAAGGGAACTTGCCTTCCACATCTTGGTCTCTTTCTTTCAGTGCTTTCTTGCTTGTTTCGTGTGTTTGTCGTTGCTTCAGCACGATTGTGCTATTCATTCTTTTAGGACTAAAGCCTTAAGAGCGATTTTGCTCATAGGGTTGTCCCAATAATATTTTGTGACGACTCGTCCGGTCGTTTTGCTTTATAGAGTTCCCTTATTTGACTTTCCGTATGTTATTTTAATATTTTATGACTATCGGGGATGGTTGGTTTGGTTTTGGAAGGGTTCGTATTGAATTTCAAATGCTTAGTTCCATAATAGCGGCGTAAGGTGGCCAAGTTTGACTTGAGTCGACACTTTAAGTAAACGACATCGCTCAAAATGGGAACATGTCCTATTTCGACTAGGACTCAGTTATTTCGACCCCAAGACGCCCCCAACTCATATAAAAGCCAACCTAAACCTATTTTAAAGGGGAGGACGTGACTTTGGGAGAGAAACAAAAGTATGAAATACTCGGGAGCACGGATTTGATCAATTCTTCCACTCTTCTTCTAGTATTCATTGATTTTGTGTTTGAAAATATTATTCTTGATGATTGTATGAACATGAGTGGCTAAGAACCCTATTATTCTGGTGTCATGGGTGCTACATGAATATTGACATTTGAAGTTTAAATTGACGAGTTTGAATTTATCATATTGGGTTGCTTATTTAATTCTGTCCTTAATTATTTTGCTGAGTAGTTAACGATGATATACTATCTACGAATCTAGAGTTGAACTCGAAAGTGAAAAATCTAGATTGCATATAGAATTAAATAGAGCAAGTTCTTGAACCCGGGCATCGGGGAACGAATTCATAATTAGGATAGAAATATACCTAATTGCCTTGCTTGGTTGAAATACATGAAGTGTAAATTCATTCTTGTTAATCTTAATTCCATAGACATATAAGCATTAAGTTAGCCTGAATAGGCGAATAGGAACTCGACAGATTCTTATGAGTAATATTAAGCATGTCAATCAACAATCCAGATAAATCAATTAGTCATTTAACCCAAGAACGCAACAAGATTGTTAGCTAGCCTATGACCCTGAAATACTCTCTCCTACTAAATTTTTATTTGAAATTGCTTAAGTGTTGTGGTTGATTTTCTAGTTATTTCATTGCTTGATAGTCTCTTAGGTAGTAAATTAGCCACTTACACATTTTCTGAGAAATCTTTTGAATCGATAAGTTATTTGAGTTTGAATCAGTCAAAAGTTAATCATAAGTCTCCGTGGGAACGATACTCTACTCACTACTCTATTACTTAATGACCACATATACTTGCGTGAGTGTGTTTGGTCACAATAATTCCGTTATACAAGAACAAGAGTGATGTCCAAAATTGCAACAACTATAGGGGCATCAAGCTGCTAAGCCATCCATGAAAGTTTGGGAGAGGGTGGTGAAAGCGAGGATGAGGAGAAATGCATCTATTTTCGAGAACCACTTTGAATACATGTTAGGGCGTTCAACTATGGAAGTCATTCACAGTGTAAGGAGATTGGTAGAGTGGTATAGAGAGAATAAGTGAGACTTGCATAAGGTGTTCATTGACCATGAAAAAACATACGATAAATCCCGAGGGAGGTTCTTTGGAGGTGTTTGGAGGCTAGTGGGGTTCATATATCATACATTAGGATGACTAAGGACATGTATGATGGATCTAAGACCAGGGTTAGGACGGTGGGAGGAGACTCAGAGCATTTTCCAGTTGTTATGGGGTTGCATCAAGGATGAACCTATTTGTTTTGCCTTGGTGATGGATGTTTTGACACATCACATTCAAGCGGAAGTGTCGTGGTGCATGTAATTTTCTGATGATATAGTACTGATTGGCGAGAAGCGAAGTGGTGTTAACGCGAGATTGGAGGTTCGAAGACAGACCCTAGATTCAAAGGTTCCAAGTTGAGCAGGACCTAAATAGAATGCTTAGATTATAAGTTCAATGACGTGGCTCGTGAAGTGGATGTGGACATGAGGCTTGACTCACAAGTCATCCTTAGGAGAGCGAGTTTCAAGTACCTTGGGTCAATAATCCAAGATAATTGGGAGATTGGCGATGATATCAATCATTGTCTTGGAGCGGGATGGACAACATGGAGGCTCGCATCCGGTGTTTTGTGTGACAAGAATGTATCGCCAAGCAATGAAGGTAAGTTCTACAGAGTGGTGGTGAGACCGACTATGTTATATGGGGTAGAGTGTTGGACATTCAAAATGTCATGACCCAAAATTTGACATGTCGTGATGGCGCCAATCATAGTACTAGGCAAGCCGACATCTCACACACACTAACATTTTTAAAACTCAAATATGCGGAAGTAAGTTTAGATAATTAAGAATTTCGCAAATGCTGGACATGAACCTCAAAATCAAAACAAGAATCTTCCCAAAAGATCTGGGTGTCACGGAATACACGAGCATCTATATATATAACAACATAGTCTGGTACACTGTCTGGAAAGTAAGACAAAATACATAAAACTGAAATATAGAGAAAGGAGGATCAAGGTCTGCGGATGCCAAGCAGCTACCTCGATGATCTCATAACAGGTAGACTCCACGATCAACAACCGTCGTGCCCGGAAATGCCTGAATCTGCACACGAGGTGCAAGGTGTAGTATGAGTACAACCAACTCAATGAGTATCGCAAATAAATAGGGCAAGGTAAGAGAAGCTTCATTTATTGAAGTCACTAGTTAAATCAGTACAATTTTATCCTTTGGATTAACATAATATGAGATTTAAAGCTAGCTCGTAAGGCTTCATGATACAATATCCGTGTGTGTATGTGAACTGATTCTCAAATACCTTGCTCAATAGTATTATGGAATGTAGGGGAAAGAAAACAAGTAAATCAGATAAATGATCAAGAAATTAGAAATTTCACACACTGCACTGACAACTCACGTGCTAACAATACAGACAACTCACGTGTGACATGGACAACTCACGTATCAATATTGTCAATATATGGATCCACACTGACAACTCACGTGCTGCACGGAAGACTCACATGCTAATAATATCAATATGTGGATCCGCATGGACAACTCACGTGCCAATAACATAATCCGCCTGGCATAGCCGCAAGCCCCGGCCCAAAATATCATACAGAAGCAATGAAGCAAGTGTACAAGTATATCATGAATGAAATACGATTCTCCTAAATATCCATGTACTGGTATAAATAACATGCTAAAGTGTAGGCATGTGCAAGTGTGCTATCGTAGCTCAATCCGAAAATTTCATCAATGGAAAGCATTTTTATCAAGTTCGTTTAGGGATTAAACTTCTAAGTAGATTCATCATGGCTTAATTAGATCATATAAACTGTTACCACATGTTAGATATCGAAGCTCGAAGCTTAACAGTCATTTCTGGGATTAAAAGAGACCGAGCACAACCCAAACATGAATACACAACCCCGGTGCCCACACACGGGATCACCCCCACACATGTGCACACCCAAAAGCACGTGACTATCACAACAATTCAGGAAACTAGTGCCTCAACCGAGTTTAAATACTATACTTACCTCAAACAACTCGAATCGCTTCACTAGCAAGACCTTGCCTCACGAATCGGCCTCTGAACGTCTCGAATCTAGCCATAAATAACTCGATACAATCAACACGAGCTAAAGGAAACAATTCAACAAGAAAATACTAAGTTATAAATCAAAATTCAAAACTTAACTTAATAGCCGGCCCTTGGGCCCACATCCCGAATTCCTATAAAAGTCATAAAATCCGAAAGCCTATTCATCCACGAGTCTAACCATACAAAATTTACCAAAATACGACACCAAATCGTCACTCAAATTCCCAAATTAAACTTTCCAAATCCCTAGCCTTAAATTTCCAATTTAAACCTCAAAACCACACAATTTAGGTGGAAAAATCAATGGGGAAACATAATTATTGAACAAATTTAACCACAAGTGACTTACCTCAAGAAACCCCTCGAACATCCTCCCAAAAATTGCCTTAGACCGAGTTGGAATGATCAAAAATGAAGAAAAATCGCGAACCCTTGAATTTAAGGTTCTGTCCATCCTTTTCGCTCATGTTGAAACTTAACTGCATCTGAGGTTCCACTTTTGCAGAAAATTCCTCTGCTTTTGCAGAAAATTCCTCCGCTTTTGCGAACCAGCCCCACTGCTCCCTTCGCTTCTGCGGTCCTTCCTCCGCATCTGCGCAATCGCAGGTGTGGAATTTCCATTGCACCTGTGCAAGCTCCCCCACCGGCCAGTTCCGTTTCTGCGCTTATGATGCCGCATCTGCGACCAGGCAGATGCGAAAATTGCCTCGCACCTGCGACCACTGCACACCTCCATCCTAGGTCTCTTCTGCGCTCCCCAGCTCGCACCTATGAGCCCGCACCTACGACTAAAGTTTCGTAGGTGCGAGTGCACCAGAAGGCTTCAACTACAACAACCTTCCAAACTCCAAATTCGATCCGTTAATCACCCGAACTCCACCCGAGGCCCTTGGGACCTCAACCAATTATACCAACAAGTCCTAAAACACGATACGAACTTAGATGAGCCCTCAAATCACATCAAACAATATCAAAAAATGCGAATTGCACCCCAATTCAAGCCTATTGAAACCAAGGAAATTCCAAGTTTTACAAACGACGCCGAAACCTACCAAATCTCGTCCGATTAACCTCACATTTTGCACACAAGTCCCAAATGAAACCACGGACCTACTCCAACTCCTGGAACTCCAATCCGAGCCCGAAAACTACAAAGTCCACCCTCAATCAAACCTCCAAATTTCCAACCTTCGCCATTTCAAGCCTAATTCAACTATAGACCTCCAAATCACAATCCAGACACACTCCTAAGTCCAAAATCACCCAACGGAGCTAACAGAACCATAAAAACTCCATTCCGGAGTCTTTTACACATAAGTCAACATTCGGTCAACCATTTCAACTTAAGCTTTTAACCTTGAGACTAAGTGTCTCAACTTATTCCGAAATCTCTCCTCACCCGAACCGGCTACCCCGACAAGTCATATAACAACTATAAAGAATAAAGTGAGCAGTAAATTGGGGAACGGGTCTACAACTCTCAAAACAACCGTCCGGGTCGTTACATCCTCCCCCTCTTAAACAAACGTTCGTCCTCGAACGGGTCTAGAAACGTACCTGGAGTCTCAAATAGGCATGGATATCTGCTCCGCATCTCCCGCTCGGTCTCCCAAGTAGCCTCCTCAACTGGCTGACCTTTCCACTGCAACTTCACTGAAGCTATGTCCTTGGACCTCAACTTTTAAACTTGCCGACCTAAAATAGCCACCGACTCCACATCATAAGTCAAATCACCATCCAACTGAACCATGCTGAAATCCAAAATATGAGACGTATCGCCGACATACGTATGAAGCATAGAAACATGAAATACTAGATGCACACTCGACAGACTAGGTGGTAAGGCAAGCTTGTAAGCCACCTCTCCAATCCTCTGAAGCACCTCAAACGGCCCAATATACCGAGGGCTTAACTTGCCCTTTTTTCCAAATCTCATAACACCCTTCATGGGTGAAACCTTGAGCAGTAACTTCTCCCCAACCATAAAAGAAACATCACTAATGTTCCTATTGGCGTAACTCTTCTGTCTAGACTGTGCCGTGCGAAGCCGATCCTCAATCAATTTAACCTTGTCTAAAGCATCCTGAACCAAGTCAGTACCCAATAGCCTAGCCTCGCCGGGCTTAAACCAAACCACCGGAGATCAACACCGTCTTCCATATAAATCCTCATACGGAGCCATCTGAATGCTCGATTGGTAGCTGTTGTTGTAGGCAAACTCTGCGAGTGGAAGCAACTGATCCCAAGAACCCCCAAAATCAATGATACAAGTGCATAGCATATCCTCAAATATCTAATTAGTGCGTTCTAACTGCCCGTTCGTCTGAGGGTGAAATGTTGTACTCAACTCAACTTGGGTACCCAACTCTCGTTATACTGCCCTCCAAATCTGCAATGTAAATTGTGTGCCCCGATTTGAAATGATGGACAATGGCACCCCGTGAAGGCGAACAATCTCGCGGATGTAAATCTCAGCCAACCACTCGGAAGAATAAGTAGTCCTAATCGGAATGAAATGAGCGGACTTGGTGAGCTAATCCACAATCACCCAAATAGCATCGAACTTCCTTGAAGTCCGTCGGAGCCCAACTACAAAATCCATGGTGATATGCTCCCATTTACACTCCGGAATCTCAAGCCTTTGAAGCAATATGCCCAATATCTGATGCTCATACTTCACCTGCTGACAGTTAAGGCACCGAGCTACAAACTCCACTATGTCCTTCTTCATTCTCCTCCACCAATAATGCTGCCTCAAGTACCGGTACATCTTCGCGACACTTGGATAAATGGAATACCGTGAACTGTGGGCCTCCTCAAGAATTAACTCATGTAGCCCATCTACATTAGGCACACAAATCTGACCCTGCATACTCAACACCCCATCATCCCCAATAGTGACATCTCTGGCTTCACCTGTGCTGAACTGTGTCCTTAAGGACAAGCAAATGGGGATCATCATACTGGCGCTCTCTGATGCGATCATATAAGGAAGACCGAGAAACCACACAAGCTAGAACCCGACTGGGCTCCGAAATATCTAATCTCACGAACTGGTTGGCCAAGGTCTGAACATCAACTTTAAGAGGCCTTTCATCAACATGAATGAATGCAAGGCTACCCATACTCACTGCCTTTCTACTCAAGCATCAACCACTATATTGGCCTTCCCGGAATGATACAGAATAGTAATATCATAGTCCTTTAGTAGCTCCAACCATCTCCGCTGCCTCAAATTTAGATCCTTTTGTTTGAACAAGTGTTGGAGTCTCCGATGATCTATAAATACCTCACAAGACACACCATAGAGATAGTTCCTCCAAATCTTCAATGTATGAACGATGGCAGCCAACTCCAAATCATGAACAGGGTAGTTCTTCTCATGGGGATTCATTTGGTGCGAAGCATAAGCAATTACTCTACCCTCCTGCATCAAGAAACACCCAATACCAATCCGAGAAGCATCAGAATACACTGTATAAGAACCAGAAGCTAAAGGAAAAACTAGAACTAGAATTGAGGTCAAGGCAGTTTTGAGCTTCTGAAAGCTCTCTTCACACTTATCCGACCACCTGAAAGTAGTACCCTTTTGGGTCAATTTGGTCAAAGACGATACAATAGACGAGAAACCCTCCACAAAACAATGATAATAACCGGGCAAGCCAAGAAAGCTCCGAATCTCAGTAGCTGAGGATGGTCTGGGTCAACTCTGAACCGCTTCAATCTTCTTCGGATCCACCTAAATCCCTTTACTGGAAACCACGTACCCCAAGAATGCCACTGAACTAAGACAAAACTCGTACTTGGAGAACTTGGCATAAAGCTTCTCCTCCCTCAACCGTTGCAACACAATCCTCAAATGATGGGCATACTCTTCCTGGCTACGAGAGTACACCAGGATATCATCAATGAATACTATGACAAACAAGTCGAGATAAGGCTGAAATACATTGTTCATCAGATGCATGAATGATGTAGGGGCATTGGTCAGACCAAAAGACATCACAAGGAACTCATAATGACCATAACGGGTCTTGAATGTTGTCTTTAGAATATCTGAGTCCTGAATCTTCAACTGGTGATACCCAGACCTCAAATCAATCTTAGAGAACACTCTCGCTCCCTGAAGCTGGTCAAATAGATCATCAATGCGTGGCAAAGGATACATGTTCTTGATTGTAACTTTATTCAACTGCCTATAGTCGATGCACATCCGTATAGTACCATCCTTCTTCTTCACAAACAGAACTGATGCACCCCAAGGCGACACGCTAGGCCTATTAAACCCCTTATTAAGAAGTTCCTAAAGCTACTATTTCAATTCCTTCAACTCAGCTGGTGCCATACGATACGAAGGAATAGAAATGAGCTGAGTGCCCGGTACCAAGTCAATACCAAAGTCAATATCCTTGTCGGGCAGCATGCCCGACAGGTCTGCAGGAAACACATTCGAAAAATCTCGCACTACCGAAATAGAGTTAATAGTAAAAGAATCAACACCAACATCCCTCACAAAGGCCAAATATGACAAATATCCCTTCCCAACCATCCGTTGGGCCTTCAAATAAGAAATCACTCTGGTGCGAACATAATCTGGAGAGCCTCTCCACTCGACCCTTGGAAAACTCGGCACTGCCAATATCACGGTCTTAGCATGACAGTCCAGCATAGCATGACATGGAGACAACCAATCCATACCCAAGATCACGTCAAAATCAACCACACTAAGCAATACAAGATCCACTCTAATCTCCAATCCCCCAATAGTCACTACACACAACCGATATACACGGTCCACAATAATAGTATCGCCCACCGGCGTAGATACATGAACAGGCAAAACTAAGGATTCACGAGGTATATCCAAATAATGAGTAAAATAGGAGAACACATAGGAATAAGTAGAACCAGGTTCAAATAATGTGGAAGCATATTTGTGGCACACTAAGACAATACCTGTGATCACTACATCTGAAGCAACGACATCTGTCCTGGCAGGAATATCATAGAATCGGGCCTGACCGCCACCTGGTCGGCCTCCCCCTCTTGGGCGACCTCTAACTGCATGGGCCCCACTCCGAGCTGGTTGGGTGGGTGGTGGAAATTTTGGTGCTGGTACCATCGATCGAGTCCTCTGCTGTGGAGCCCCACTCAACAATCTAGGGCAATCTCGCTTGATATGTCCCATGTCTCTGCACTCGAAATAACCCCTCCTCTAACGAAACTACTGCTCCTGATAACCCGAGGAACTACCTAAAGAAACTTGAACAGACGAGGCATGGTGAGAACTCTGTGTTGGTAGTGCACTGAATGAAGACTGGCCTGAGCGAGCACTGTAAGAACCACGGCTAACTGATGCACCAAGATGAGTTGGACGAGTCGTCTGAGCGGGCCTATAAGGACGACCCCTGCTGTGGTAAGACTGTCCCCCAGAATGAACACCACGAGGACCACCCGAACCTTGAGGCCTCTTGGCCTCCCTCTCCTCACGCTTCTGACTACGGACCATCTCTATCTGCTGAGCAATATCAACCATCTCGTCAAAAGTACCACCGGATACCCACTCCCGAGTTATAAGCAACTGCAACTGATATATAAGGCCATCAATGAACCTCCTAATCCTCTCCCTATCCGTGGGAACCAACCAAACTGCGTGACGGGCCAAGTCGGAAAACCTCATCTCGTATTGGGTCACAGATATGCCATCCTAACGTAGCAGCTCAAACTGTCTGCGCAGCTCCTCCCTACGAGACTATGGTACGAACTTCTCCAAAAAGAGGACAGAGAACTCATTCCATGTAAGTAGTGCTGCACCAACCGACTTGCGCCTCTCATAAGCCTCCCACCATTTGAAGGCAACCCCAGTGAACTGAAAAGTAGTAAATAAGACCCCACTGGTCTCCAGAATACCTGTCGTGCGAAGAATCTGCCGGCACCTGTCCAAAACGTCCTGGGTATCCTCATACTCATCCCCACTAAATGATGGAGGTTGGAGTCTACCAAATCTCTCTAGTCTCCTCTGCTCATCATCAGCCATAACGGGACCCACCTGGGCCTGAGAAGCTGCAACCGGCTAGACTGGTAGTACCCCCGGTGTCTGAAGTCCCTACATCACCGAATCTGGTGTACGGGCAGCGGGAGTCTGATTACCTCCCCCAGCCTGAGAAGTGGCTGCCGCAGCCGGAACAGAACCCGCCTGAGCATGGTTGGTGCACACAGTCAAAATTTGAGCCAAGGCCCCCTAAGGCCTAGAATCACAACGGGCACAACTGGTGCTTGAGCTGGCTCAACTATATCTAGTACCTACCCTTGAGGTGGATCAAATGGTGGATTTGCAGGTGCCGCTCTAGCTGTTGTACGAGCTGTACCTCTGCCCCTGCTGCGGCCCCTACCGAGACCTCAACATCTCATGGCCCTAGCTGGTGGTACTGGTGGTTGTCCGTCCTAACCGGTAGCACGTGTCCTCACTATCTGTGAGAGATCAGAATAACACTCGACTTGTCGAAGATAAGTACAAACGTCTCCGTACCAATCCACAAGACTCTACTAATCCTACTCATGACTCGTGAGACCTATGTAACCTAGGCTCTGATACCAACTTGTCACGACCCAAAACTCGACATGTCATGATGGCGCCTATCATAGTACTAGGCAAGCCGACATCTAACATATACTAACATTTTTAAAACTCAAATATGCGGAAGTAAGTTTAGATAATTAAGAATTTCGCAAATGCTGGACATGGACCTAAAAATCAAAAGAAGAATCCTCCTAAAAGATTTGGGTGTCACGGAGTACATGAGCATCTATATATATAACAACATAGTCTGGTACGCTATTTGGAAAGTAAGACAAAATACATAAAACAGAAAGATAGAGAAAGGAGGATCAAGGTCTGCGGACGCAAAGCAACTACCTCGATGATCTTCGAATAGGTAGACTCCACGATCAACAACCGTCGTGATCGGAAATGCCTGAATCTGCACACGAGGTACAAGGTGTAGTGTGAGTACAACCAACTCAATAAGTATTGTAAATAAATAGAGAAAGGTAAGAGAAGCTTAATTTGTTGAAGTCACTAGTTAAATCAGTACAATTCTATCCTTTTGATTAACATAATATGAGATTTAAAGCTAGGCCGTAAGGCTTCGTGATACAATATTCGTGTGTGCATGTGCACTGATTCTCAAATACCCTGCTCAACAGTATTATGGCATGTAGGTGAAAGAAAACAAATAAATCAGATAAATGATCAAGAAACTATAAATTTCACATACTGCACGGATAACTCACGTGCTAAGAATAGAATCTACAGGGACAACTCACGTGCGACACAGACAACTCACGTGTCAATAATGTCAATATATGGATCCACACAGACAACCCACATGTTGCACGGACAACTCACGTGCTAATAATATCAATATGTGGATCCGCACGGATAACTCACGTGCCAATAACATAATCCGCCCGGCATAGCCGCAAGCCCTAACCCAAAATATCATACAGAAGCAATGAAACAAGTGTACAAGTATATCATGAATGAAATAAGATTCTCTTATCCCTGGACTGGTATAAATAACATGCTAAAGTGTAGGTATGTGCAAAGTGTGCTATTGTAGCTCAATCCGGAAATTTCATCAATGGAAAGCAGTTTTATCAAGTTCGTTTAGGGATTAAACTTCTAAGTAGACTCATCATGGTTTAATTAGATCATATAAACTATTACCACATGTTAGATATCGAAGCTCGAAGCTTAACGATCATTTCTAGGCTTATAGGAGCCCAAGCACAACCCAAACATGAATACACAACCCTGATTCATGCACACGGGATCACCCCCACACATGTGCACACCCAAAAGCACGTGGCTATCACAACAATTCAGGCAACTAGTGCCTCAACCGAGTTTAAATACGATACTTACCTCAAGCAACTCGAATCACTCCGCTAGAAAGCACATGCCTCGCGAATCGGCCTTCGAACGTCTCGAATCTAGACATAAACAACTCGATACAATCAACATGAGCTAAAGGAAACAATACAACCAGAAAATACTAAGTTATAAATCAAAATTCAAAACTCGACTTAAAAGCCGGCCCCGGGACCACGTCTAGAAATCCGATAAAAGTCATAAAATCCGGAAGCCCATTCAACCACGAGTCTAACCATTCAAAATTTACCAAAATTCGACACCAAATCATCACTTAAATCCCCAAATTAAACTCTCCAAATTCCTAGCCTCAAATTCCCAATTTACACCTCAAAACCACACAATCTAGGTGGAAAAATCAATGGGGAAACATAATTATTGAACAAATTTAACCGCAAGTGACTTACCTCAAGAAACCCCTCGAAAATCCTCTAAAAAATCACCTTAGACCGAGTTGGAATGTTCAAAACTGAAAAAAAATCGCGAACCCTTGAATTTAAGGTTCTGTCCATCCCTTTCGCTCCTGCGGAAACTTAACCACATCTGCGGTTCTGCTTTTGTAGAAAAATCCTCTGCTTCTGCAGACCTGCCCCACTGCTCCCTTCTCTTCTATGGTCCTTCCTCTATATCTGCGCAATCGTAGGTACGGAACTTCCCTCGCACCTGCGCAAGCTCCCCCACTGGCCAGTTCCACTTCTGCGCTCATGACGCTGCATCTACGATCACGTAGGTGCGGAAATTGCCTCGCACCTGCGACCACTGCACACCTCCATCCTAGGTCGCTTCTGCACTCCCCATCTTTCACCTGCGAGACCGCACCTACGACCGCGAGTGCACCAGAAGGCTTCAGCTACAACAACCTTCCAAACTCCAAATTCGATCCGTTAATCACCTGAACTCCACCCGAGGCCCCCCGGACCTCAACCAATTATACCAACAGGTCCTAAAATACGATACGAACTTAGTCGAGCCATCAAATCACATCAAGCAACCACAAAAATGCGAATCGCACCTTAATTCAAGCCTATTGAAATCACAGAATTTCCAACTTCTACAAACGACGTCGAAATCTACCAAATCACGTCCGATTGACCTCAAACTTTGCACAAAAGTCCCAAATGACACCACGGACCTACTCCAACTCACAAACCTCCAATCCGAGCCCGGTAACCACAAAGTCCACCCTCGATCAAACCTCCAAATTTCCAACATTCGCCATTTCAAGCCTAATTCAACTATAGACCTCTAAATCACAATTCGGACACGTTTCTAAGTCTAAAATCACCCAACGGATCTAACAGAACTATCAAAACTCCATTCTAGAGTCGTTTACACATAATTCAATATCTGGTCAACTATTTCAACTTAAGCTTACAACCTTGAGGCTAAGTGTCTCAACTTATTTCGAAACCTCTCCGGACCCGAACCAGCTACCCCGGCAAGTCATATAACAACCGTAAAGCATAAAGTGAGCAGTAAATGGGGGAACAGGGATACAACTCTCAAAACGACCGGCCGGGTCGTTGCACAAAAAATCCCATGTCCAAAAGATAAAAGTGGTAGAAATGAGAATGTCGAGTTGGATGTGTGGGCATAGCAGGAGAAATAAGGTCAGAAATAAAGTTATTAGGGACAAGGTAAGAGTGGCCCACGTGGTGGATAAGATGCGGGAAGCGAGGTTAAGATGGTTTGGGCATGTGAGGAGGAGGGACAAAGCTTCCCCAGTGAGGAGATGTGAGAAGTTAAACCCTGAATAGTATGGGGAGAGGTAGAGGTAGATCTAAAAAGGTATAAGAGAACATCAGCTTACTGAGGACATGACCCTGGATAGGAGAATGTGGAAGTCGAGAATTAGGGTAGAAGGATAGTAGGTATATTTCTTTCACAGACTGGTAGTATTGATATTGCTCTTGTATTTCGTTATGCTTAGTTTTCTTTCTGTTTCTCACTCTTATTCCTATTCTTGTTTCTTTCGCTTTGATTGTTTACTATTATGTTGCTGTTTACTTTTTGTTGTTATTGCTATTTCTTCTCTGTCGTCTTTCCTTAAGCCGAGGATCAATCGAAAACAACATCTCTACCCTTACAAGGTAGGGGTAAGCTCCGCGTATACTCTACTCTTCCCAGATTCTACTTGTGGGATTACACATGGTTTGTGGTGGTGTTGTTTTTATTTTTTAATTACTTCATTCACCACATTTGATATGAAACCTAATTGGCTAGTTCAAGAATAGAAAAATATATTTTTGAAACTTATAGTTTTAAAAAATCTCATAACATTTATGTAGCTATAAAATCATGTATTGTTAAATATAAAAATATGCCATTTTAGAATATACTAAGAGACTTGACATTGATGTAGCTATAGAGTCATATTATTATAATATGGAGTTTAAAGTTAAACTTTGGTAAATATAAAAATGTTTTATTCATTTTGGAATAGAATAATAAGGCAGAGAGTCATATAAAGTAAAATAAGAAAAACAAATACTATATTAATAGTTTATCTAAAATTTATTAGAGTCTAAATCTAAACTCTAATGGGTTCTAAAATTCCATGTGAGGCCTTTAATTAAAAGGGACTTCTGAGTACTAATATAATAAATAAACAAATAAAGAGATAGAGAGAGACTCAAGTTTTAATTAGTAATAATATATTTCTTCTTCTTGGGGTTTAGCATAGGTGATTTAAATCACTTTTTGATAAGCTCCGAGAGATATTTAAATATTAACTTATTAATTTGATGATAATTAAAAATTTATCGAGTGATTTTATGGATATTTAAACATTAACTTATGATTTCACGATAATTGAACATCAATAGAATGATGATTATACGAATAGTTAAATATTAATTTATATATTTAATGATATTCAATCATAAACAACTCATGCGATGTTTGAAACATTATGAGAGATGCGTATATATTAACTTATTAATTTAATGATAATTGAACATTTGCCAAGAGATTTTACAAATAGTTAAACATTAACTTATCTGTTTAATGATAGTCGAATCGAGTAAATCTACTAATAGTTAAATATTAACCTATTGATTAAATGATAATTGCATGTCAATTGTGTGATTGTACGAATGGTTAATCATCATACTTGTTTAAAGTATTGTCGCACCTAAGTTCTAAAAAGTATATTTGTTGTGCCGTTGTGTTTTTTTCCATCTTCAAACATCATGTTGATTTAATCATATGTTATGATCCAAATCCCACTATGTTCCTGAAACACCGTCGACTGGGCGAACCACAAAATCAACATAATTAAACTCTATCATACTTGACAAGAATTATAAATAGAGTTTAATAACAAGAGTAGATAGATAATCATGAATCTGATATAATGCGATGACAGAATCTCCAAAGAACTGGTAATACGATGTCGTGAGCTATTAGAAAATATAATACAATGTTGCCTCATAATACATTACTGTCCAAAAAATAATACATAGTAATAACGGATGATAGAACGTGACTCCAAGGAACTCCGAATCAATCAAGTAGCTCACCCTTGAGTTTCCAATGAAAGCTCCTAAGCTCCGGATCAGTATCTGCACAAATACGTGCAAAAGTAAAATATGCATATGATAATCAACGTATACTCAGTAAGTATTAAATTTAAACTCAATGAAGTAGTGACGGGATTTTTGATAAAAGATACTCACTTTTCATAATCAATGCAGTTCATAAGCATACACAATAACAAAGAAATCACAAAAAACCACGACTAAAATATGCACAACCAGAGCATGATATCTGTTACGCGGCGCCTTCCTGAGATGTCTTGGAAGGGCGACATAAGACTAAGTAACCGATATTTGTGCGGTTACTATCCGCCAACTAAGGTCCCTTCCATACGTTAGACGAGACAGTCAGTGCCTAAGGAAAAACCGATGTCAAGAGCAATTGAGAGAAAAAAAGAGAGAATGAGAATGAAAGAACATTTGATTTCATTAATGAAAACTATTACAGGAAAGTAACACGGTGTCGAGGGGGAGAGACACCAATACAGAGAATTATTTTCTTACTCGAAAGTTTGACTACTTGATCCCCCGTAAATATACTTAAAAAAACCAAAGTTACAGGATTTGACATAAATAAGTTAGAGAATCATAATGAAAATACAGGAAGTAAAACTACTCTATATTAACAACAAAAAAGACTTAGATTCCTACAAGGTAAAATCAAGTCCATTGGCGGCGACCTTATCTTTAGCATTAGGGTCTACGCGTGCGGCTGGCCGCAGGGGATGGGTCGATTGCGCTAAAAACGGGCGCGCGCTGGGCGCAACCTGCCGAGGGAGCTGGCGAGGGATATTGATGGGGCGACATTGGTACAAGCACGCTTGTCACTTGGCGTGACCAAGACCATGGGGCTGTCCATGACACTAGGCATTGGGAGGCTTGCTAGGATGCCATGGGGCGCGTCCAAGAGGTCATAGGGCATGGCTGGAAAGCCGCCTATGACATTCTCCCCCACTTGAGTTGGTGACGTCCTTGGCGCCTTACTTGCAAGATAATCATCGATCGGGCTCTTGTAGGTTTTGAGGTTTTTCCCCTCTCCCATATATTCTCCTCTATATCATAGCCCTACCATTTCACCAAGAACTCTTGGTGATCTTTTCCTGAAGAGTGAATCACTCGATCATCAAGAATAACTTTTGTATGCCTTTTTCGATTGAATTGTTGCCTTGAATACTAGGTATTATGAGTTGGCTCCGTGAAGGATCCTCCATGTCTTCCCGAAAAAGTTTTAGAAGGCTGACATGGAAGACTGAATAATCTTCCACCAGGCTAGGGTATCCACCCGGTATGCAACTTTATGAATGCGTTTCTCAATGGACAAGGGTCCAATGTACTTTTGCAATAGGCGAGGATCATGGAACCCTGCAAATAGGTATCGATTTGGGATTTTCACCATCACTTTGTCCCCCACTTGGCATTCAACAAAGCAACGATTTGGATCAGTATTCTTTTTTATCCTATTTTGGGATTTCATAAGATAGCTCTGCATTATCTCCAAATATTTCTTCCATTCTTTCGAGAAGCTAGCAGCTCTAGGAGATTTTGACATGTTTGGGGAATTCACAGTGTGTGGGAGTAGCGTTGATGTCCGATAACAGTTTCAAAAGTGCTTCTATTTGTACTAGAGCTCTTTTGTGAATTGAAATACAATTGAGCATCATCTAGAAGCTTCATACAATTCTTCTACGATCCGGTAACAAAATGGCAAAGGTATTCCTCCAGCATGCCATTGAACCACTCCATATGGCCATCAGATTGTGGTTGGAAACTTGAACTGTGGCTCAACTTAGATCTGAGGCACTTAAAGAGCTCAGTCCAAAAGTTTCTAGTAAAGCGATAGTCACAATCACTAACGATATCTTTAGGCAGGCCCCAATATGTGACAACATGAGTGAAGAAGAGTTGAGTTATATCTTCTGTTGATATATATTTCGGGGTTGCTATAAATGTAGCGTATTTGAAAAATGGATCTACCACAATCAAGATAGTTGTAAGATCTCTGACCTTGGGTAATCCAGTGACACGATTTCCTAAGGTCTCTTTGGAATAGGAAAGCGGACAGACTTGTGTTTCTGGCATACTAGGCAAGTCTTCACATATTGAGAAACATCATCTTTCATTTGAGGCAAATAATCATGGCGCAACAATGCCATGGTGCATTCTTCTCCTCACTAGTCGTCCCACAAAGTATCATGGCATTCCATCAGAAGAGTCTTTCGCAGATCTCCTCCTTTAGGAACATAAAGTCGGTTCCCTTTCACCTTCAGGAACCCATCTTCCATGTAGAACTGGCGAGTCTTGCCATGTCATGACAGGTTGACCAAATACTGTGCAAAAAGAACCTTGGTGAGTAGATCTTGTATCTAGTCTTTTATAGTGGTGGCCACTTCATTCCCCCTTAGGGTGGTATATAGGCACACTAATGCTGGGTCAGCCCTCCGACTATGCACATCAACAACTTGGTAGGTCTTCCTACTCTGGTATTCTAGGTTGAAGTGAAATTCCGCTAGGAGTTCCTACCACCTAGCCTGTCGGCCATTCAGCTTTGGCTGGGTCATGAAATGACTAACATCCGTGTTGTCTATCTTGACACCCAATAATTCTTTTTCGTGGGCGAAGTAGCACCATTCTACATCCTTCAACTTCTGGCTCTCGTACGCAATTGGATGCCCCTATTGTAGCAAGACTCCACCTAGAGAAAGGTCAGAGGGATCCATTTGTACTTCAAACATTGGCCAAATCAGGAAGAGCCAAAATAGGGCTACTAGACATAGCCGCTTTCAATGTGTTGAAGGCCTTCGCTCGCCTGGGACCCCAATACCAAGGTGTGACTTTCTTTAGGAGTTCTATCAATGGCACTGCAATGAGAGAGTAATTTTTCATAAACCACTGATAAAATTTGCATAGGCCTAGGAGCACTCTCATGGCGTAGGATAATGCAGGGCTTGGCCTCGCTTGCTCCCATCTTTATGGTTGTGCATGAGATAATGCAGGGCTTGGCCCCGCTTGCTCCCATCATCAGTAGCATGTCTGCATATGGTGCATGAATAGTGTTGGTTTGCCACATGAATTCCAATCCAACAATCAATTTGAAGTCATATATGATCACCACACGTAAGTTGAATTTTCCTACATAAGGACCCAGATTCACTGGCACTCCTTTGGCTATTCCACCCATTGGCTGAGGCGGTGAGTTGATAGCCTTGACATGACCTCTACCCTTTCCTACGACTAGACCAAGGTGCTCTACCTGAGTTGAGGCTAGGTAATTATGAGTAGTGCCCGTGTCTATCATCGCCTGGGGCTTGCCATTAACTTTCATTTCGACAAACATTAGGGTCTTCTCTTGGTTAAGAAGAGGCTCCTCATCTACCTTTATTTTTATTTTCTTGGTGGTTGGTCATGGTCCTTCTTCTTACATATGCCGGCACTTATTCCCACAAAGGCCTCAGAAATAGAACAAACAAATGTATTGAAGTCACCTATTAGTTCTATCTGGTCATCATCGTCATCATCGTCATCCGTCCCATCATCAAAAGTTTGATGGACATTCATTTGTTCACATAGGCATTCATTGTTCCAATGTGGCCCGCCGCAATGATGACATTCTGAAGGGGGCTTCCTCCTTCAATCATTGTTGTGAGACGCAACACTATTTCTACCTAAGGAAGGAGTCTTAGATTTGGTTGTACTCTGATCTCCTGCACTTCTTCTAGGGCCACCATTGCTAGGTTGTCCCCTTTGTATCCTCCTCGGACAAGTGGTTGAATCCTATCCTTTCGGGCTTCCACTTGTTAGTCCCCATTGTATTTCGCTGCTTGGATTGCCTTGGGTAAAGTATCTACCCTTTGTTCTTGCTTATCGATATAGGCATAAGGTTTTAAACCTTCCAAGAATGTGAAGAGTTTTTCTTTGTCCCCCACATCTCGTATGTTCAGCATAAGTGCGGAGAATTCATACACGTAATCTCGGACTGACGTGGTCTAGCGGAGCTCCCAGAGCTTTCTCCACGCATTGTACTTAACAATTTCAGGGAAGAATTATAAGTGTATGGCTTCCTTTAGGTCTCCCTATATCTCAAGAGTATCTTCACCAGCCCTGATGGCTTCGTATTTCACCTGTCACCAGATTTTAGCGTCACCCTGAAGATACATGGCAGCAATTGCTACCTTTTTCACTTCTTCTAACTCCCCCACGGCATCGAAGTACTGTTCGATGTCAAATATGAGGTTCTCTACTTCTTTGGCATTCTGAGCCTCATTATAGGGCTTCGGTTCAGGGATTTTGAGCTTTTGTGGCACAGGGATAAGGTTCACAGCACCCTCGATGTTGTTTCCACATCCTCAGAGTAGGCTTTGTAATGCAGCACTGACAACATTGAGCTGACCCGTCAAGTTGTCTATGGTTTACTGCATGGAAATCACCATGTCTGCCTCTTACGCCCTATAGGCTAAATCCTCGGTACGCTCCTGTTGGAGCCCCTCGAATTTACTGAGAATTTTGGCTGCCTCTGTGGCTGTCGTTTGGCGGTCTCCTTCAAAGTTATGGTAGATGTTTGCAATGTCTCCTTCAGCCTGCCGCATCCTGCGAGCCAGGTTGTCCAACCTTTGCACTAGTTTTGTTCTTAGATCAGGCACTAAACTCGCGATGGGTGGTAATACATTAACCGTCTCTTTAAGGGCCGCAATGCGGTCCCTATGATTCACAATGGTCAGAAATTATGGCAATGACAATATGTTCCCTCGTCCGATGTCGAGCCTAGGATCTGATACCAACTGTTACGCAGTGCCTTCTGATATTTCTTGGAAGAGCGGCGTGAGTCTAAGAAACCGATTTTCGTGCGGTTACTATCCACCAACTGAGGTCCCCTCCGTACGCTGGACAAGATTGTCAGTGTCGTATGGGAAAATCGATGTCAAGAGTAATTGAGAGAACATATAAGAGAATGAGAATGGAAGAAAGCTTGATTACATTAATGTAAGCTATTACATAAAGGCAGTACGGTTTTGAGGAGGAGAGACATCAATACAGAGAATTGTTTGCTTGCTTGAAAGTTTGACTACTTGATCCCTCCTAAAAATGCTTTTAAAAAAATTAAAGTTACAGGACTTGGCATAAATAAGCTAGAGAATCATAATGAAAATACATAAAGTAAAACTACTCTATATTTATACCAAAAAGGACTTAGATTCCTACAAGGTAAAAGCAGGTCTATTGGCGGTAACCTTGTCTTTAGCATCAGGGTCAGCGCGTGCGGCGCTGGTCGCAGGGCATGGATCGATTCCGCTGACAATGGGTGCACGCTGGGGGGCAGCCTGTCGTGGGGCGTTGTTGGCATTTGCTTACAGCTGGGTGCTGGCGAGAGCTGTTGATGGGGCGACATAGACACAGACGCGCTTGTCACTTGGCGTGACCAAGACCACGGAGTCGTCCATGGCGCTAGGCGTTGGGCGGTTTGTCAGGACACTATGTGGCGCTCCTAAGGGGTCATGGGGCATGGCTTCTAATTCGATGTCATGAGCCATTAGAAAACACAATACGATGATGCCTCATAATACATTACTACTGTTAATAAGAGAGAATCGAGAGGAGCTTCCGGTCAAAATGAAATGACAGAAAAACCATAGTATTTTAGTTTATTCTTTTAGTTGTCCTAATACAAATTAAGGTATATCCGGTTATATTTTGGATCAGAAGGGGTACTTTGGAAATTACAGTGCTTCGTGCTTCTGTAGCTGAAAAAGGACAGTTGTTCACTTAAAAGTTTACCCTGATATGGTCCGTTATTACTTGAGTTGCCATTATATATTTTGGTAATTAAGGCAACTTTGCAGGCCCTTAAAAGTGTACAAAATGTCATCCATCACTCTTTGCTTTGCATGTGATGTTAAGTCAAAAATTACCACGTGGACTGCCAACATGTGCACATGTTTTTCCTTTTGGCGAGATTGCAACACAGTTATATTTCAACCTCATTTTAATTGGAAACACAAAATAATGGAGTAATAATAATAGAGAATATACTAAAATTTGTAAAATAGCATAGTACTGCAGTATTAGGAAAAAGAAAAAAAGAAAACCCAATGACGATATTTCACGTGAAAAAGGAAAATGAAAATTGAATATTAGTAGTAAATTTATGTTTTTTGTATATATCATAAGAAAAGAGTAATTTGATTAGAAAATAACATGGGTTCAAATTAGAACTCACGATATTACTATTCAAACTTTAATAACTTTACTGTATTCATGATTATTTTGAAGGTCAAGTAAACATTTTAAGGTGCAATTGTTCAAATAATTGTCTCTAATTGAAGAACTTAATAAGAAAAGTTTCTAAAAAGAAAGAGTAGAGTTGGTATTCTTTTAGAAATATTTGTTTCTATATTTTCAGGTCCACTTTTAATGTAACACATGATTTTCCTTATGCTAGAAGAGGACATCTCATCTTATTTAAAACTATTAGCAAATGAATTATCAACGAAAAAGGTGCAAACTCTTTAGTTATTCACAAGTTGACGAGGTTTAAAGAAATTAGGGTCTTTTTTTTCTCTTACATTTAACTCACTAAAAAATTATCAACATGTGTTGCCTATGAATATTATTGTGTTACCAACAAGCCTACTTATTATTTTACTAAAAAACAAATTATTATAAATTTTAAATTAGAATGTGAGGAAAAAACAATACACAAAAAAACAAAAAAAGGAGTAAGCTATTGAAATATTGGAAATCTTTTTATATCTTTTTCGCTGATGTTTAATTCCAACAAAATAAGTTTAAAATCAGATGGTTAACTCGAAAAAATAATATTTTTATTAAATAAAGATGCGTATAAATTTTCTCTCTTTAAATATATTATTTAAATTAATATAAATAATTTTTACGAAATAACTAGAGAAATAAAATTAAGAAAATTATTTTTGTAATTAAGTATTGGAGCATGGGCCATCCCTCCTCTAGTTACTGTATAAATAATAATACATAGTAATAACGGCTGATAGAAGATGATTCCAAGGAACTGTAAACCAATCTAAGTATCTCATCACTGAGTCTCCAATGAAAGCTCCTAAGCTCCCTCTAGTACCAGGATCAATATGTACACAGAAACGTGCAAAAGTAAAATATGCATATGATAATATCTACGTGTACTCACTAAGTATTAAATTTAAACTCAATGAAGTAGTGGCAAAGTTTTTGATAAAAAATACTTATTTCTCATTACGAGTGCAGTTCATAAGCATACGTAATAATAGAGAAATCACAAGAAATCGTGAATAAAATATGCACAACCAAAGCATGATATCACATGCTTTCTCAGATATCCTGATCAATGCATATTCTAATGTGTAAAACAATATATAAGGAATATTCATCAAGTAGCATTCATAAGAAACACATCAACAAAAGTCTATAATATCCATGTATGATAAAGGCTCAAACTTTATAACAAATCGAAACTCTCCGAATGTTCAACAAACTTGCACACTACCTGTGAGATTCTGATGTTCAGTGACTCTAGATGGATGGAGCTATATCCACACGTAATTACATAGTCAATTTAACATGCCATAATCATAAGAAAATTGCATTGACCAATCTCAACGTATCATAATCGCATATGCAGATGAAGTTGCATATGTAGAATGCATGACTATCAACAAAGTATGTAATCCGAGATTACATATATACGACATTGAAAAGATGCTAAAGGAGTTATGCAACAAGAAGAGATCATATAATGCATATATGGCATGAAGTGCCTAAACTATCCCAACAAGGAAGGCACATAGTATCTGCATCAACGCTCTTCACATCTCATATATGTTACCCCCAAACACGTAGCACGTAGAAAACAAGTCTATTTTAGGAAAAAATTTCAAGTCAAGATTAACCCAGATACTTACCTCTATCTGAATAAGCTTCAATCTTCAAATACCTTTTTACCTTGCTCTTAAGCTTTCAAACATCCACAATCTAGTCAAAAAGTACTTAACAAGGACAAATATAGTCATAGGATTAAATTCCATAAGAAGAGATTCGATCTTGAACAGGTTAACAAAAATCAACAAAAGCCAACCTTGGGCTCACACGGCCAAACCCTGAAAAAAGCCAAATTTCGGTAATCCACCGCAGTTCAACTATATAATTAGATTCTTAATTTGAGTCCAAATCGGCGTTCAAATCCTAAAAAGTACTTTTCTTTCAAGTCAAAATACCTACTTTCTACCTTCAAATTCAACGATTTAAGTGCTAAACTTTGTGGGTATTCATTATATATAATTATTATCAAGTTAAGAATACTTACCCACAAGAATCAGGTGAAAATATCTTCAAAAATTTCCCTAGATCCAAAAATGGTGAGATGAACATAAATCCTGAATCTGGACATTAAATACCCATGAAGCCCCTTTCCTTCATAACGGTTGCAACAGGAGTGTCATGACCCAATATCCCACTTAGTCTTGATGGAACCTAACCCCAACATGTTAGATAAGCCAAACAATGAATAATACAACTCAAATGAAAGATCATTATCAACAACAAATATGAAGATGAATATCCATACAAATACCCCAAGGATTGATAGTACAAGTTATAAGCCACTAAGATTTAGATTTACAAAGTTGGATCGAAGAATAAATACAATATATGTTTGAATATACATAAATAGAAGTACAAATCCTAAACTACCAAGAACAAGTGGTAGCTTATATCTGGAATGTAGGTACATCTTCAATGCTTACCTTCGTCATCAACAACAGCTCAGCTCCAAGATTTGCACGCAAGGTGCGTGTCACGACCCAAAATCCCAACCATGGGGTCGAGATCGTGCCTAACATCCGCTTGCTAGGCAAGCCAACATTATAGCAATAACTAAAGTATTTTAACAACTAAAATTCATTAATAATAATAAAAGGGTGAAATAGCATAAATGTATAATAGTTGTACAACCATCGTTGTCTAAGACTATCCCCAGAATCTGGTGTTACAAGTACACGAGCCACTAATAATACTAAATACAAGTCTAGAATTGAAAATACAATATTGTCTGGTACAACTTATGTAATCTGCCCAGACTTACCCTTCGCGATTGCGAAGCACAAAGATGACCACTGCCCAAAATACACTGCGCGTTTACGGCACACACCTCACGAATGCGATGACCAAAGATACCAAGCCTTTGCGAACGTCGCCTAGACCTTGCGAATTCGGAGGTAATTCCACCAGCTCCCAGCTCTCCAACGCGAACGCGACACATCCTCACAAATGTGGTGAGCAATCCACTCAGCCATTGCAAACATGACCACCTTGTCGGGAACAAGAGGAGGAAAAGTACCTAGACCCAACAAACACCCATCGCGAACACAAAGAACTAAACTCCTCTAGTGCACTCTCTTATTCGCGAATGCAATGGTACCCCTGCAAACGTGCTTCACAGCCGACACCACCAAAAACCAGCAATGCAAACATGTGAGAAATGGTTTGGAACACATCCGAAATATACCCGAGCCTCCCCCTCCCCCGGATCCCATCCAAGCATACCAGCAAGTCCCGATACCTAATGAAAACTTATCCTAGAGCTCAAAACACCATGAATATCATCAAAACCAAGAATCAACGACCAGCATCATTATCTAAAGTTCATAAACTTCAAACTTCAAACTAAGCATCTGATTCAAGCCTAACCAATCTAGAATGAACCTAAACTTATCACACAAGTCCCAAATGAAAAAATGAGCCTATTCTAACTTCCAAAAAAATAATCCAAACCCGATATCATCAAAGTCAATTCCCAATCAAATCTATGAACTTCTTAAACCTTCAAATTTCTAACTTTTGCCAAATAGAGCCAAATCAGCCTAGGAACCTTCAAATCTAAAATCGGACATACGCCTAAGTTCAAAATCACCATACCAACCTATTAGAACCATCAAAATACGAATCTATGACCGTTTATACAAAAGTAAAACCTTGGTCAATCTTTAATTTTAAAGCTCCAAAAATAAAAATTTCTCTTCCAAATCAATCCAGAACCTCTCGAACATCGAATCCAATCATACATGCAAGTAATAATACATCATATGAAGCTACGCAAAGTTCCAAATCATTGAACGAAATGCTAATGCTCAAAATAACCGCTCGGGTCGTTACATTCTCCCCCACTTAAACATACGTTCGTCCTCGAACGTGCAAAGAGTCGTTCCAAAGTCACCAAGTCATTGCATAAACTCAGCGCACACACATCCATGAGTGATCCCATGCACCACAATCCATATAAGGCCATTAACACAACCCCCATTGAAGATTCGTTCTTCAGCCTTAATCCATAAACCTTAGAACCAAATTCCAACATCCGAAATTCCCTGTGAGATCTAATTCTCGCCTATACACACCGTACAAGTCTCAACAAGTTGCATCAACCCATAACCATATTCCCAAGATTTAACCACTCGATGTACCCCATAACTCATGTACTCATAGTGATATCTTTAGACTATAACAACTGCTCATTACCAAATTTGGTGCCAATCATATCATATAAAACCTTGTTCCAAACTTCGTAACACATCTAATGATGAAAGAAACGTGTAGAAGCTCATAACCATTCTCCAGGTCAATAAGTCGTGGAGCTCCTCACCCGACAAGAACTATTGCCAAATCCTGAGCTGACTGATGACATTTTTCTTCCAACATACCTTATCCCAATCCGATTGTGCGATTTTCAAGTCCAATAATCTGATCTCACCCAGTACAAGCCGCTACCAACATGCCACACCCAATGCCACCTAGAGTCATATATAATGCAATCCATACCCAATAAGCAGCAACTCAAATATAATTGAAGATAGAAAGAGAACCAAATGAGGAAACTGTCCAACAAGTCCAATGGGTACAACCCCTAATGGCACCATACAATGAATCCATCCCATAAGGGAGAAGCAAAACACACAAAATAATCACAAAGAATCTCATTCTAACATAACCCCGCTGCGGCACATAGCCCAGTCCAAACATACTGATCCATATGGAATACCCATCGAGCCATAATGTTCACAATCAACAACCACATGTGTATCAACAGCAAACACGCAAAATGCATGATCATAACCATAGAGAAACGAATAGCATAATATACCGCCGATAGGAAAAGCATAACTAAGGTGCAATAAGCAACTCAACATCCCAAGAGCCATATTGCTCCAAATATTTCCACCAGGCCTAAACAGAATCACATCATACGTGTGAATAGCCAAGCAGCCTCACAACCCATCGTAGCACAAAAGAGCAACACATGAAACAAATCAGGGCACAAATAACCTTCGTTCCGCCCGATGACACACCCACAGAAATGGTCCTCAAGAGTGAGCAAACCCAAGCCGAAGTAGGATATACATTCTCGTTAGGCCTACCAATGGGCCCCAAATTAATTTCGATCATCCTAAATTAGGTAAATAACCTTCCAAAAGTCCATAGTAACCTCTCCATTCAACTGTCTAACTCTTAATATATCTTCACAGTCCCTACCCAAGGAATAGTCTGCCTCTAAGAACATCCAATCTCTAAACCTCAAGAATACAGATTTCTCTATATCTTATCCCCACTCCACCACACAAACGAGCGACACATCACCTATAAGCAACCATCTTGCAAAAAAAAATCATAAAAACCTTTTACACCACGTAGCAAAACCTGACCCTCAATAGCCAAAGACCAAGCGATTACCATATTTCTAGTCAAATATCTGCAAGTCAAAACACAATGAGCCTCTTAAAACGCACACCCTTCTCAGGCGATACCAAATAGTACCAACATTCTCTTAAACATCTGAAATCGTCCATGCTGTTTAGAACTCATGACCTTGCCTTCGAAACTAAACTGCAACCTTGCACTTGCAACTCTCAATTCCACACAGTGCACTGCATCTATCATGCTATCATATGAAACACTAGAATTGCATTATCAGCTCTAAAACAGAAGTAGGATAGACATCGCATCAACCATAAACCTTCCACTTAGATCAATCTCGGAGAACAAAATCACTACACATAACGAACTCCCCATGCCTATTGAGTACATCATCAATCGCAAGTCTTGGCCAAACTATCGCAAACTCTTCGAAACCCATATACACATAATCAAATCATTAGAACCGATTCCCTCTAACTCAACCAAGTCACGCAGACTACCAAACCTAAAATTATTGATGTAAAATACCAGTAAAGCTCTATCATACAAAAGGAACTGATCATTTCTTCTACTATAATAATCCAAAAACTACTAATTATCTTACCCAACTTCTTCATATTACTCTTGACTTTCCCTCAAGGTAACACTTCTCATTCTCAGTATTCTATGAACCTCAATCAGAACTCACCCCAAGTAACTTCAATATGAAAGACTCATAACCACTTTGTTCCCTCTCATGTACCCAATAACACCTCAAACCGAGATAGCCGCTCTGAAGAGACCTTCTATGAATTCGGAGTTGTTTCTTTCATCTCGTTAATACTACAATGTATAATCAATAATGATATAAACATACTGCAAGTCCCGGCACCATCAAATACTAATCTTATATCTTAGCCATACACAAATTCAAAGATCCTTAAACACCACATGTAAATCTTGAACTCATTAGAACCTTCTCGATAGACATATACTCCAGTCTAACCTCCGATGCACGGCGAACACGCACCGAACAACCTATGTGCCACCAGCATTTGAATATCCAAAATTAAGTAACCAAGCAATTCTATTTTCTTGCACACTACATCCACTATGAATATCAAACTTGAATCATTCCAAGATTTCCATATATCCACAAAGTATAGTACATTATGTATCCATCCAATCCTTGCTAAAATCATCCTCGAAGTCATCTTTTTCAAGTCATAGCTAATCTGCAAGCATCCTTTAGTCTAGAAATAGATGTAACACATTATCGATAGCGGAATCCCCCACTTGGCTCGAAGGCATAGATTATATTGTCTATAGCCCACAGTTCCCTTCTTTTATAGTTGCCCCGATCTCGCATTTTTATTCAGTTGAATGCTTCATAAACTCATCTAACACTAGTCATAAACACTCCAAATCATTTTCAAAGTACACCCTCATCCTCATGAAAGTCAAGCCAACTTCATCAAGTGCTCCAAAAGATTAGTACATTCATTCTACTAAATAGAAGCCTCATACGAAGCAAACAATCTCAGGCCATTTCACGGGAGATAACTCACCAACTAGCCACTGATCGACATCTTCCCATGACCCTACTATTGCCATATCAACTAGGAAACCATTTATTTCTCCCGAGTCTACACTCGTTAACAAGATATATGAATCCACTTTATTCCCCATATGAACAACTGAAAGATCAACCGACACATCCACATTCCGAAATTGTACAACACATTGAGAAGATGATCAAGTTTCCATAGCTCTTCGCATCCCATCCGCAACACTATAAGCTATCGATGCACCACTAATATCGAGTGCTTAACATCACATATGAGTAAATGGAAGGAAATCATAGGTATAAACTTCAAGCTTGTAGGTAAGCCATCATACCGATCTGCAAGACTCTATTAGACACTTGCTCATGACTCGTAGAACCTATGAGCCTAGAGCTCTCACGACCCAAAATCCCACCAAGTCATGATGACACCTAACCGAACTTGCTAGGTAAGCCAAACAGTATAAAACACTACTATAATGAGAAATCATCAATATTATTAATAAAACTACAAAAGATTCAATACAACTATCTCAAGGATTGGTGGTACAAGTCATGAACTACTCAGATTAGATTTACAAGTTGATACGAAGAATAAATACAACATTTGTTTGAATTTTACATAAACATAAATAAAGTCCTAAACTACCACAAACAAAAGGTAGCTGGAATCGAGAATGTTGGAGCATCTCCAATACAAGGCTTCGTTTTCCCGAGCTACGCAACTCCAGAATTTGCACGCAAGGTGCAGAAGTATAGTATGAGTATAGCCGACCTCATGCACTCAGTAAGTATCTTGGCTAATATTTATTGACGACCAATTTTGACCCTCCCCTTTTAAATTAAATTTATACACTTATTGGTCAACAATAAATGTAGTAGAGTATTTTTAGAATTAATATTATCTATTTTCTCAAAATATAAATAATGCAATAGGTAACAATAAGCATAATCATAGTTAACAAAATTAATTCTATAATTAATAATAATTTAGTCCTAAATATTTATAATTATATTACTTCTATTACTTTAATTAATTAACAATTAGCTTTCAAAATTTTATAAATGAATATTATAATTATTTTGATAATCTAGAACTAATTGCAGTATCTAATTAATAAAACATTTGTTAGTTATATTTTATTATATTTTATTGGGACTAAATAAGTTTAAATTAATTTCAATTTAAAAGGCGTTAAAACTTAAAATAGGCTACAATTGCAATTGGTTAATTTTAACTCAAATGGCAATGCCTTAAATTAATTTCCAGCCTACTACACAAAGAATCTGACCCAAAGCATTGGCCCAACACCCATAACCCAGTTCAGCAGCCCTATTCCCTATTCTACTTGGTGATCTATGTCATTCGCCCTCAACCAATCACAACATAACATGTCACACCCTCCCAAACACTCACAGAAAAAATATAACTCATCTGGACCATTGATCCAAATCATCAACGGCCCACAGTTAATCCTAATTTCCCCTTTTATTTTTAAATCCCAGCATTTTATCTCAACCATTGGATCCAAGTAATCCAATGGCTCCCATTTTATCCGCGTTAAATATTTTTCCCTTTTTTTATCTCCAAAAATTATCAATGGCTCCCATTCAATCGTACATTTTAACTAAGAGACGAACCCCAAAACCCTAATCATTTCGGCCAAAGACTGGCTGCCCTTCTTTCCCTTTCCCCTCTCTTTTCTCTCATCTTCTCAGACCCATCAATCTCTGAAACCTTGCACGAAATTGTGCAAGTTCACTCAAAATCGACTGAAACTTCATCCTCTCTCTCTCTTTCCACCGCGAATCCCGCCGGTTGTTCTCTTTTCCATCATCCAAATTAAAATCTCAGATCCCAAAACCCTAGACCTAAACGTTAAAGAGTGAGAATATCATCATTTCATCTTCTGCTCGTTCAATTGGTCGCATGCAGCTGTCCATTAATAAGAATATCGACCATATCTTAATAATCGATGGTCCAAAAGTCAAACGCGATGACCTTTGAACATTGTCTTTGGCCGATGGTCCTTTGGCTTGCAACTGTCGATTTTCTTCATCATTTCGAAAGGTAAAACTTCACAACTGATTTCCCCTCTGTTTTCCCTCATCCTTTCCCTCTTATTATCATCAGTGTTCAATCGTCATCTTTCACTAAGTTCCTTCAAATTCAAACGAACCCTAAAGGCTCGGATGCCAACTATAAATAGGAGCTTTAATGCTCTCACCTAACAGACGAACTACCTTAGGGAACCTAGTAAATGTTATCAGTTTTAATACTCTAAAAGCTCTTCAACGATTTCCGTTCTTTCATTTTTGCTCGAGTTTAATTATTTCAAATTGAGTGCGAGCTCTGGTCCTTAAACGGCTAGCAATTACTACTTGGTTTGCTACTCCGAAAAAGGTCAGTAGACCACTGACCCCCTTCTCTAATTATTTAATAATCCCATGTATTTTTCATGTTGTTTGTTCGTTTAATGTTTCTTTTATAATCACTTGCCTATTGTTCTTCATTATACTCATCAGTTGACATTGTGTTCTGTCACTTGTGTTATTTTCCCCTTAATCAATTGATATTTCCAACTAACAATTGTATTCATCCCTGTGTTGATTGTCTAAATTAATCTCTTATAGTGATCATTGAGCTTTGTTTCTCATATTTATATTACCATGAGTTTAACCAATTAGAATTATTTTATGCTATTGTGATCCCTATGGACAATCCTGTTTGATTCCTTATACTGATTGAGTTAAACTCTTGTGTTAGCAGCTATTTAAGCTACACTACTGCTCTGAGTGATACTTATTGATCTCCATGCTTGTAGCACCATGTTGATTAAAGATGATTGAATGATGCTCATAAACTTTCATACTATCCTGTTAGCCAACTCATCGATTCCCATGCCTATACCATCATGTTGCCCTTACCATGTTGTTTCTGTGATTAGCTAATTGATTGATCCTCACTAAATTGCATGCATATACCATCATTGTGTGATTCTCATTGATAGTCATATTCACATTATCATGTTATGTAAAAGTAAGGTGATCCATATATTAGTTTATCATAGTAGCTTGAACAAATAAATATTAGCTTGCAAGTCACATGTCCATTCTGCCTAGATTAACTGTAAATAAGCATTTTTGTCATTTCATGCCTATGTGGTACTGCAAAACTGTCCATAGGATCTTTATATAATGTAGGAAGAAATTGTTGGTCTTTGTAGCTTGAATGAGTATCATTCACCCCAGTGTGCATTATCATGTAGATGTCATGTCTATAGGATCTACATAGTGATATTGGAAATAAACCACCCCATTAATGTTTATACTGTTAGCATAAATCTTTAGGTCAGTTCTAGGTTGAGATGCTTAGACTTGATTGGTTACCATGTAGTAAGACCTATAACTATGTGTTTGTTTGTTGTTGGAAGACTGTCTTGAGACTACTCTAGTGTTCTATAGTTAGCTTTAACATTCTAAACATGCTTAAAAGAACTATGTTTGATTGGATCCTTATGAAGCACTAGATCTTTAATAAAATCAATAAGTGAGTGCATTATGTTTTGCTAACTACTGATGCCTTAACACTTGTAGTGGCAGTCTTGAAACAGGAGCATATAGTCAGTTATTTGTGCTTTGTGTCTAATGACCCAACTGGTCATTTTAAGTATTTGCATTCTGTTCAATTGTTTGAAGTCTTGAGTAGCTCCATGTGATGTATTATGACTTGTGTGAATCGTCGATTTTGGTTTTCAGTGATTCAGGATTGATTTGGAAAAATGATTCTCATTTTAGAAGCTTTAAGTTTGAAAAGTTGATCAAGTGTGACTTTTATGTATTTTGCCTCATATCAGAGTTTTGATGGTTTTGTTAGGTTCGGGCTGTGATTTTGGACTTGGCGTATGCCTGGATTTGCATTTCGATATTTCAAGAAGGTTTCGGTACTATTTGGCGGAAGTTGGCAATTTGAAGGTTTGGGATGTTAATAAGTTTGATGGGGGAGTTGACCTTGATGATATCGGGTTCGGATTGTGATTCCGGGAATCGAAATAGCTTCGTTATGTCATTTGGGACTTGTGCATAAAATTTGAAGTCATTCTAAGTTGAGTTTGTTGAGGTTCGGCATGAGTTTTGGAAGTTAAAAGTTCTTCAAGTTTGATTTGAGGTGAGATTCATCGTTTTGATGTTATTATGTGTAATTTGAGACCTGGAGTAGGTCCATGTTATATTTTAGGACTTGTTGGTATGTTCGGACGGGGTCCCGAGGGGTTCGGGTGGGTTTCGGAGGTGGTTTGGATAATTTCGGATCATATTTGTTGATGCTGGTTTTGGCTGGGTTTTGATGTGACCGCACCTATGGAGATTTGGGCGCAGGTGCGGAGCCACAAATGCGGTCACTTGGTCGCAGAAGCAATATGGGGCTGAGCTAGGGAACTTCGCATATGCAAAAAATAAGGTGCATCTGCGGTTGCATAGAAGCGATTGATGTTACGCAGAAGCGAGATGAAGCGCAGAAGCGAGGTATAGACGTGCACATGCGATGGCATAGAAACGGACATCTTTCCACAGGTGCGATAAGTCGGCTAGTAAGTGGAGTCTTCAAAAGTGGAGTGTAGTCACAAAAGCGACACCGCAGAAGCGGCCGATATTTCGCAAATGCGAAAATGCTGGGAAGATTGTATTTATATTCGAGGTTTGGTTCATTTTATTACATTTTGGGGTTTAGAGCACGATTTTGGGCGATTTTGGAGAGGATTTTCACCACATGGATTGGGGTAAGTATTTTTGACTCCATGATTCTAGCTTCGATTTTGGCATTTGGAATATGAACTTTAAAGAGAAATTTGGGGTGAGGGGGGTCTAAACTTTTCTAAAGTAAATTTTTGACTTTTCAACATCGATTCGGAGTCGGATTTAAGTGAAAGTAGTATGGTTGGACTCATAATTGAATGGGTTGTCTGAATTTGTAAGTTTTATCGGGTTTCGAGGTGCGAGCTCGGGTTTGACCTTTTGGTTGACTTTGAGTAATTGACTTTAAGATTCGACCTTTATCGTTTAGGTTTGTTGCCTATGGCATTATTTGATGATTTTGAGTTGCTTTTGGCTAGTTTTGAGTCGTTCGGAGGTTGATTTGCACGGATGGCATTTCTAGAGTGTTGTTTGGCGTGCTTGGTATTGGATTTATCTTGTTCGAGGTAAGTAACATTTCTAAACATAGAATTAAGGGTACTTATCCCTGGGAACCATGTTGTTTGTGATGTGTTAGGGTGACGCACATGCTAGGTGACGGGCGTGTGGGCGTGCATCGGGGAAATCATGATCCAAGTTGACTTTTGGATTATGCTGCTATCATGTCTTGTTTTATACGTGTTTTTCCTACTTGTTAGATTAACTGAGCTAGGATTCATGCTAGACATCATATTTAGGCTATGTGGCTACTTGATTGAGACTTTATGAGACTATTCTATTGTTGTGGGTTATCTGATTTAACTGTAATTATACATTCAGTCATGATTCATCGTTTGCTTATCATATATTAGTCTATGTTCATCATTCATCGTTACATCACATGTTATCAATGTTATACCATATGTGGAGTTGTTGGCTTAGTGGTATGAGATTGTGAGCCCTTGAGACTTGAGAGATTAATGAATGAGGTGGGCCTTAGAGCCATGTTGGGAGTGTTATTGTGGATCGGGCTTTAGGCCTTATTGGCTTATTTATTATTGTGGATTGAGCTGCACGCCACAATAGGCCTTATAGGCTTTTGATTAGCGCTTAGGAAGGAGTTGCCCTTCCGAAATCTGACATACCAGTAGTGAGCGCAGGCATAGTGATATATATACACGTGCTTTGGTGAGAGGCTTATGAGCCATACACCTGTATAGTGTTGAGTGATTGTGTTTGTGTGTGTGATAAAGTGGGCATTTGGAACAGACAGCTAGAATATGTTGAGGGTGAGAGTACCTATCATTGTGAAATCATTCATTTGACATGCATACTTGGCATGTAGGCATAGATATGCATTTTTCCCATGCTAGACGGTACTATGATATTTATGATTTGACATGTAGGCATAGAGATGTATATTCCTCATGCTAGACGATATATGATACTTGATGACTTAACATGTATATTGACAAATAGGCATAGAGATATATCTTCCTCATGCTAATTGGTAAACAAAAAATTTTATCTAGTGTTGTGAATTGGGAATACAGTTCTTAGATAAACTCATATTTAGGTTATTTCCAGTTGTAATATCTGGACTTGACTGTTATACTTGGAAAGCATGTCTACTTTTTTGTAATTGTGAACGAGCTGAGCATGATATCTTTTGAGTTATTACTTTTACTGCCTCATTATATTACTATGAGTGGATATTGGCTATTGTTGTTGGACATTGTCCTTCTTCCGAGCTCGTCACTGCTTTCAACCTAAGGTTGGGTTTGTAACTTATTGAGTACATGAGGTCGGTTGCACTCATACTACACTTCTGCACATTGCGTGCAGATTTTGGAGCTGACATAACTGTGTATGGCAGGAGCTAGCATTAAAGATGTGCATGCATTCCGGTTATAGATGTCTCTTGTTCTTAATAACTCTAGATTTTTAAATATGTTTGTATATATTTCTAACAAATGATGTATTTATTTTGCACCCGCTTTGTAAATTCTAAGTCTTAGAAGCTCATGACTTGTACTACCAATCCTTGGGATTTTGTATAGAAGGTTCAAATATTTTATTTGTTGACTCTTCTTATCCTAATGGAGTTGTGTTGACTGTCATTTAGATTACCCAGTGGGTTGGATTAGGTGCCATCACGACTAGCTAGAGTTTGGATCGTGACAAGTTGGTATCAGTGCTCTAGGTTTATAGGTTCTACGAGTCATGAGCAAGTGTCTAGTAGAGTCCTGTGGATCGATATGATAATGTCCATATCTATATTTGAGAGGCTACAGGACATCTAGGATAAACTTCCCATATTTCTTTCATTAGCGTGCGGCATTGATTCAGCTCAGAACGTTTGAATTCCTTCCACTCACTCGTACGTGATGTTGAGAATTCGGTATCAGTTGTGCCTTGACAACTTGTGATGTCATGGATGAGGTGTGAGATGTGTTCTCTATGTTGTGAAGGTGGTCCAGTCTGGAGGACTTGAGGCCAAGTTTGGACCGCAGCTTGGGCTTGGTAGTTTTAGTTGTGTAAGCATGTGCTTTTGGACTTATAAGCTCGGTAGTGTTCCTAGGAGTGGGACTTATGGATTGGTGAGTGGTTAGATGGCTATATGATGAGTATAATGTGACTACGGGATGTGTTCAAATGACTTGGATGTGACGAGAAGAGTTTGTTTGAGATGTAGAAAGGACTATTAAGTGCTTGATTTATGTCTTGATATATTGTATAGTCCTGAGTTATGAGTGTGTTAGGGATTGTTTAGTTGTACGTTTGTGGAATGAAGTGTGTTCTTATGTCTTTTTGACGAGTTCAAACTCGAGAGGATTTAGCGATTGCATAGTGGTTGTGGCCATGAATGAGCATAGAGAGAGATGCCAGTTTGGGGATAATCAGGTGGGTTATCTCATGTGGGATATTCTGAGGTTGTGTGATTCTTATGTTGATTATGTAGAGAGTTTATTTCTACTGGTGGGTTACATGTGTTGCAATTTGAGTTTGGATCGCTTGAGGAAGTTGGCTTGGTCGTCACGAGGATGAATGTGAGTTTATCAGATGATTGGAAGTATGTTATGATTAGTGCTACATGAGTTCAAGAAGGATTTAGTTGAATTTCAGTGGAGGATTATGGCAGTAATAGAGTATGGGTATTGTGAGTTATCAGATGTTTTGTTTAATGGCTTTGAGCCAAGTGGGGGAGTCTGTTATCGGCGATTTGATTGCATGGTTATGTGTCGTATTGGTTTAGGCCTGATGCATGTTTTAGGATCAGACATGAGTTGAAGAAGTTGGTTTTAAGGATGACTTAAGCAAGGAAAATTCTAGATGCATGATGTATGACACCTTATGGATATATGGAAGTCTTGGAATGGTTTAGGTTTGTTGTTCGTGATGGATGTAATGTACTAAGAAAAGGGCTTAGAGGTGTGAATTACTTCTTTGGGTGTTGGTGTGCTAATGGAGCACAGGTTGTTCGGCACGTTTGGGCGATGCATTTGAGATTTGAATGGGGTGGATAACTCTCGAGAAGGTTCTAAATATTTCAAGATTCATATGTGGCATTTGAGAATTTTTTGGATTTGTATATGGCTAAGATTTGAGATTTGCATTGGATGGTGTCAGTTCTCGCGGTATTTCTGTATCATTATGGTATCTATATTTCAGTATCAGATAGATTAAGGAAATGACTTTAGATTCACATAAGGTCTCTTTAGACTAGGTAACTCGGATGCGGTATTTTGGGTGCTTATGAGGGAATACAGTAGTTTATGGGCTTCAGGATGATGTGATTTCATGCTAGGATCACTTGTGGTGGGCTTTGCCAGTATATCATAGTATACTGGCAAGGAAAAGTGTTAACTTAAAGGTAATTCGGAATGGACTCGAAGAAATATATCAGCTTGGTAGTGGTTTAGATCGCATGGTAATGGGAATGATCGGTTCTTTTGGGTTCTTATGATCTGGTGAGGCTTTACCGCTATTTTGTGGCAATATTCTTGAGTGTTGGCGACCTGCGCGACTTGGTCGAGTTAGATGGATTCAGTTCTGATGGCTTAGTCTTGTGCTAATGGGTTTCGAAGAATTCTTGATGATTTCTACCACGGTTTGAGATGGATATTTTCTATCGGCATGGGGAGTATGTTGCGTATTGTGATTTTCTCCTGGATGAGATCAAGGGGAAAGTTTCTGGCTGATTGAGTATGTATCCCAATTATGAATCAAATTTGATAATGGGGTTCTCATGTTTTTGTATGATGGCATGTTAGATACGGTGCGTCATGTGGTATTGAGATTTACATATACAAATTTACAGTTTAGTTTTGGGAGGGAGATCATGAGTTCTAGATAGCATGGGCAGTTTCATATGTTTAGGATAATGATGGCACTAACTGGTGTAACCTAAGTGGAGTGCGCATTCAGAGGGTGCCTTGTGTTTTGACTTGCGGATGCTTCATTGGTATTGTGGTACTCGTCTGGTTCATCGACTGCTGATGTTCAGATTTTGCTTTGTGGCAAGGAAGATTTATGAAAGTATTTCTCTTGGAATGATTGTGTATGAAGGATTTGTTAGAGTGGTCGAGTTGGGATCGGATCTGGTGATTCTGGTACTCTAGGGATTTGGAGATGGGGAGTTCTTAGAAGCAGATTATTCCTTGGTTGCGGACTGTGAAGGTAAGGCCAAAGTTAGATGACTAATAGTATGTGTTATGGTTAGGTCATTGTAGACTTTTGGAGGGTTATTTATCTATCTATGGATGACCGAAGTTGATTTGGGGGCCCACTGGTAGGCCCAATGAGGATGTGTATTCTACACCGGGTCGGATTTATTGACTCAGCATTGTTAGTATTGAGGGTTGTGTCATTCGATTAGAGTTGAGCTTGTTCGTGTTCTAATATGCTCTATATATTACTATTCTATGCTATGATGCGTTGTGATCTATTGGTTATATGCACACATGATGCGGTTTTGTTTGGTCCTTGTAGCGGAATTCAAGCGAGATGGCTCTTGGGGTGTTGAATGGTTGATTGCACCTTGGTTATGGTCTTTTCCGATTGTGGTATATTGTGTTATTCGCTTCTCCATAGTTATGCTCATGCACTTGGTGTATTTGATGTCAAATTGCGTGTGGTTGTTGATTTTGTGCATTGTGGCTTGAGGTATTTCATATTGATCGGTGTTTGGATGGGGTCACGCATTGTAGCGGAGTTATGTTGGGATAGGATCCTTTGTGATAGATTCATGTGTCTTTGTTCTACTATGTGTGACGGGTTCATAGCATTGTGTTTGTGGTGGTACTTATTGATCTTGCGGAACGGTTCTGTCATTTGAGTCATTTTCCATATTTTAGTACATTGGAATTGTTGTTTATTGGTGCACGAATTTTTCATGTTTGGGTACATTAGAATTGTTGCTTATTGGTGCACGGATTGCACGGTTTATGGCTTTAGATTGTATTGGGGCGGCATGATAGTAGAATAGTTGTGTTTGATGATATGAGGTCACTGGACCTAGAATGGGTGATATCAGATTTGATTACGGTATGTTTGGAAGAATAATATCAGAAGTCGGCTTAGAATTTGGCTATGGTTCTTGTCATACAAGAGAGAGCCCCATTACTTGTTGCTATGATGAGTGATTATGAGTTTCTACGAATTTCATTCACCATTGGCAGGGTACGAAGGTTTGGAACAAGGTTTTAGTTTTAATGAGGTTTGTTAATGGTGCCAGATTTGTTTTGGGGAAGCTATTGTGGTCAGAAGTTATTGCTGTGAGTATCTGAGTTATGTGGTATATCATGTAATTACATCTTGGGTTATGGTTATGGCTTGGTACATCTTTTTTAGTCTCATACAGTGTATGGATGTGAGAATTGGGTCTTATAATGAATTCCGGATGTTGGAAATTAGGTTCCAAGGTTTATAGACTAAGGTTGAAGGAACAATCTTCGGTTATGTTGAGTTGACGGACTTATATGGATTGGGGTTATGTAGGATCACCCCCGGGTGTAAGCGTGGTAAGGTTACACAGTGATTTGATGGCTTTAGAATGACTCTTGGAACGTTCGAGGACGAACGTATGTTTAATTGGAGAGAATGTAACGACCCAATTGGTCGTTTTGAGCATTTGCATTCCGTTCAGTTATTTGAAGTCTTAAGTAGCTCCATGTGATGTATTATGACTTCTGTGAATCGTCGATTTTGGTTTTCAAGTGATTCAGGATTGATTTGAAAGAATGATTCTCATTTTAGAAGCTTTAAGTTTGAAAAGATAACCAAGTGTGACTTTTGAGTACTTTGCCTCGGATCGGGGTTTTGATGGTTCCGTTAGCTTCGTACGGTGATTTTGGACTTGGGCGTATGCCCGGATTTGCATTTTGATATTTCAAGAAGGTTTCGGTACTATTTGGCAGAAGTTAGAAATTTGAAGGTTTGGGATGTTCATAAGTTTGACGGGGAGTTGACCTTGATTATATCAGGTTCGGATTGTGGTTTTGGGAATCGGAATAGCTTCATTATGTCATTTTGGACTTGTGCGCAAAATTTGAAGTCATTCCGAGTTGATTTGGTGAGGTTTGGCACGAGTTTTGAAAGTTGAAAGTTCAAAAGTTCAAAAGTTTGATTTGAGGTGTGATTCGTCGTTTCGATGTTAGTATGTGTAATTTGAGGCATCGAGTAGGTCTGTGCTACATTTTGGGACTTGTTGGTATGTCCGGATGGGGTCCCGAGGGGCTAGAGTGAGTTTCGAAAGTGGTTCGGATCATTTGGGATCATTTGTGATCGCACCTATAGAGATTTGGGCGCAGGTGCGAAGCCGCAAATGCAGTCATGTGGTCGCAGAAGCGATATGGGTCTGAGCTTGGGAACTTTGCAGATGCGGAAAAGAGGGTTCATCTGCGGTTGCGCAGAAGCAATTGATGTCACGCAGAAGCTAGGTAAAGCGCAAAAGCGGGGTATGGATGCGCACATGTGATGGCGCAAAAGCGGACATCTTTCCGCTGGTGGGCTATGTCGGCTAGTAAGTGGAGTCCGCAAAAGTGGGGTTTGGTCGCAAAAGCGATGCCGCAAAAGCGGCCGTTATTTCGCAGATGCGAAAATGCTGGGCATATTGTATTTATATTCGAGGGTTGGTTCATTTTATCACATTTTGGGATTTAGAGCTCGGTTTTGGGCGATTTTGGAGAGGATTTTTGCCACATAGATTGGGGTAAGTATTTTTGACTCGGTGTTGATTATTTTCCATGAATTTATCTTCGATTTTGGCATTTGGATTATTAATTTTAAAGAGAAAGTGGGGTTTTTTGGTCTAGACTTTCCTGAGTAAATTTTTGAGTTTTGAACATTGATTCGGAGTTAGATTTGAGTGAAAGTGGTATGGTTGGACTCGTAATTGAATGAGTTGTCGGAATTTGTGAGTTTTATCGGGTTCCAAGGTGCGCGTCCGGGTTTGACTTTTTGGTTGACTTTGAGTAATTGAGTAAAGATTCAACCTTTATCATTTGAGTTTGTTTCTCATGGCATTATTTGATGATTTTGAGTTTCTTTTGGCGAGTTTCGAGTTGTTCGGTGGTTGATTTGCGCGGGATAGCGTTTCTAGGGTGTTGTTTGGCTTGCTCGGTGTTGGATTTGACTTGTTCGAGGTAAGTAAAAATTTTTAAACTCAGAATTGATGGTACTTATCCCTGGGAACCACGTTATTTATGATGTGTTGGGGTGACACACATGCTAGGTGACAGGTGTGTGGGCGTGCATCGGGGAAATCGTGATTCGGGTTGACTTTTGGACTATGTTGCTATCATGTCTTGTTTTATCCGTATTTTTCCTACTTGTTAGATTAACTGAGCTAGGATTCATGCTAAACATCATATTTAGGCTATGTGGCTACTTGATTGAGACTTGATGACATTATTCTGTTGTTGTGGGTTATCTGATTTAACAATAATTATACACTCGGTCATGATTCATCGTTTGCTGATCATATCTCAGTTTATGTTCATCATTCATCGTTACATCACATGTTATCATTATTATACCATATGTGGAGTTGTTGGGCTGAGTTGTATGAGATTGTAAGCCCTTGAGACTTAAGAAGTTGATGACTGCGGTGGGCCTTAGAGCCGTGTTGGAAGTATTATTGTGGATCGAGTTGCACGCCGCAACAGACATTATTGACTTATTTATTATTGTGGATGGGACTGTATGCTGCAGCAGGCCTTATAGGCTTTTGATTAGTGCTTGGGCAGGATCACCCCGGAGTCTGACATACCAACACTGAGTGCAGGCACAGTGATATATATATATATATATATATATATATATATACACGTGCTTTGGTGAGGGGCTTATGAGCCATACACCCGTACAGTGCTGAGTGATTTTGTGTGTGTGTGATAAAGTGGGTATTTGAGAATAGACAACTTGAGTATGTTGAGAGAGAGCATTTGGTGATATCATTGTGAAATCATTCATTTGACATGCATACTTGGTATATATGCATAGAGATGCATTTTTCTCATGCTAGACGGTACTGTGACATTTATGATTTGACATGTACATTTGACATGTAGGCATATAGATGTATAGTCCCCATGCTAGACGGTACATGATAATTGATGACTTGACATGTAGGAATCGATATGTATCTTCCTCATGCTAATTGGTAAACGGGAATTCTTATCTGGTAGTGTGAATTAGGAATATAGTTCTTAGATGTAAGGCCCCAAAAAAGTTCACCTAAAACCTAGGGTTTCGTGATGCCAAGATAGACTTATGTGTTGATAATTATAGAGATTCTTCGCGACAAGCTTGCTCGCCGCGGTACGGACATCTTTGATTAAACAACACGTTGGGGAGTTGAAGAAAATTTTTGCAGAGTTGGGCATTTCTGCGGTCCGTTCTGCGGTTGCAGAACTGATCTGCGAACCGCAGAGTGAAGCAGGGAACTGTGCAAATTTGGGATGATATTTTGCGGTCAATTATGCGGCCTCATAATCATTTCGTGGGCTGCACAATCCATCATAGATCCAACATAAACATTTCTGGAGGGGAGTTCTGCGGCGCATTATGCAACCGCAGACCGGTCGCAGAGTGAAGCAGAAATGCCTTGTTCTAGAGGGCCATTATGCGGTCCATTTTGTGGACCGCAGGAGTGTTATGCGGTCGCACACATGCGACCGCAGATCTGCATCGGGGCTTCATTTTTCTAATTTTTTTTTGACCCGACCCTATTTCGATATATTGAAGTAAAGGGCCACTTTTGAAGCAAAAATCTGATATTTCTAGAGAGAGGGATTGCCATAGAGTGAGAGGGGAAGTTCCTAAGCTTATCATTCATCAATTCTTGCTCAAAGTTGAAGAATTCACAATAAAAACTCACTAGGGCTTCATTCTAGAGGTAAGATTCTACTCCCTGGCCCTCAATTCCAGGATTTAATTGGAAATAGGTAATGAGAAAAGTAATTCTTGGGTGTGAGAGTTGTTCTTTATGCATGCATATACCATCAAGGATAGTGGGAAGATTGTTGAGCTCATTTGGGTAAACTTTGGGTAGTGGGATGAAGGAATCCACCATAGGAGGACCTTGAAACCTTAATGCACACCTAGTGTTTGACAAAATGCTCAAGTGAGCTGAATAGAAATGCCTAAGACTCTTATTTTCTTACATGTGTACTTAAAGTCTTGAATAGAAATGCCTTATTGTGGATAACCCTTGGTGGTGCGTGAAAGCAAAAGAAGTGAGCATGAGATATAAAGCACGGCCAACGTGTCGAGAATGATATTACAATAAAGGCCGCTAGTGCCAATGAAATGAAGAGAAGTGTAAAAGACATTGAAATGAGCTACAAATTCCTTAAATAATAAATGCCTTGGGAGTATCGTTTAGTCACCGAGGAAGGGTATATTGGAATGACCTAACCCCGAAACTACACGTGCCAGTGTAGGAGTGAGTAAGGGGTAAAATCCCCATGTGAGGTGGTGAGAGTTTTCCCCGAATCTGGGATGAGACTGATATGTTGAGATAATTCCCCTTAAATGGGATGAGATGATTACTAGCGGAATGTGAGGTGACATCAACCCACACGGCATTGTGGTGAGACGGCTTAGTCGATCGGGCTGAGATCGGATGCCATGTCGCGCACATGGTGGTATTATTAGTGGACGTCTCGGATGAGACGGCTTAGCCGATCGGGCTAAGATCGGACTCCTTGCTAAAAGCACGGTGGTGTATCGGTACTAAAGATCTCCCAACTTAAAATATTGAAACTTGTTTGAAATTTATTTTTTCTCCTAACTTGGTACTTTAATATTGATGAGGCCCTCATTGATTTCATATTTCCTTGTCATTGTACTGTTACTCGTTCTATTGAGGGGGTGTTTAGTTTTCATACTAGTACTATTCCATATGTACTAACGTCCTTTTTACCGTGGGCGCTGCATCTTTAATGGATGTAGGTGGTTCCTCAACGTGCGGCATTGAGCAGTGATAGCAGTACACCCTGTGCTCACCTAACTTGGTGAGCCCCACTTCATTTCGGGGTCTTGTATCTTTTGTCCTTTGTACATAGCATTTTGAGGTATAGTCAGGGCCTTGTTATTGGCATTGTCATAACACTCTTTGGTTTCTGTTAGAGGCTCCGTAGACATATTGTGAGCTGTATATTGGTGTTGGAAAATAAAACTAAAAAAATGTTGTATTTGTATCACATGTTCCGCTTCAAACTATGAATGTGTAATGTATTTTGAGACTTATAAATGAAGTAACCAATGGTAATGAAATAGTGTTGTTCATGTGACCTTCTTACTGTCTGATTAATAATATGTACCCTCTCTTTATTCTTGTGTGAGTCAGGTATACGACATTGTGCAGGCTTGCTCGATCGGGGTATCTCGGTTGAGCGTCGGTCGCGCTCCCCGAGGTCGGGGCATGACAAGCTTGGTATCATAGCCTAAGGTTTTAAAGTGTCCTAGGATGTTTCGGAGTCATGCCTAGTAGAGTCCTTCTTATCGGTGTGCTGTTGACCACATCTATAAGAAGGAGGCTACTTGGGCATTTAGGAATAATACTTTTCTTTGATATTCTAGATCATGCGGTAGAGCTGATTGTAAGACTGTTCCTCCTCTAACTCGTGCATTGCTCTAATTTTCAGTACAAGGCGCCTAGGAAGAAAGCAAGAACTGGCCAAGGAGCTAATTCCACCCAGGAGTGGCAGTGGATTCTTTACTTGATGATGCGAGCGAGCACTCTAGGGGTGACAATATTCCCCTGACTACTACACTGCCTGATTCTACTACTCCTAGTCAGACTGCACCTGTCCCTACACCTACTGAGGGTGCAATGATCCCTCCAACTAATATTACATTTCCACCTCCAGCCCCAGCTTCCGGTCCCAGTGTATATGATGGGGATCTTAAGGGAGTTATACAGATGTTGACTCAGATAGTGGCTTTCCATGCCCATAGATCAAATGTTGCACCCCCTTCTTCTAGTCAGCCAGGGGATTCTGCTAGTTCCAGGGTGAACAGGTTTCTCTAGTTGGATCCTCCAGTGTTCATATGTACTGATCCTGAGGAGGACCCCCTGGACTTTATTGACGAGATGCATAAGACCCTCCGAGTTATGCGTTCTACTGAGACGGAGGGAGCAGAGTTGGCCTCCTACCGCTTGAAAGGGGTGGCCTATTCTTGGTTTGAGATATGGGAGGACTCCCGTGAGGAGGGGAGCCCTCCGACGAGGTGGAGTGAGTTTGCCGATGCTTTCATTGATAATTTCTTGCCTGTCGAGACTAAGGCATCCCGTGTTACCGAGTATGAAAGACTGAAACAAGGTAGCATGAGTGTGTAGGAGTATCATATGAGATTCACGCACCTGTCCAAATATGCCATCTATATGTTGCCTACTATGGAGGCTAGAGTGCGTTGATTTGTGCAGGGCCTTAGCCCCTTGTTTATTAATGAGGCCGCTACAGATGCCTTGAATTCTGATATGGACTATGGTAATATGGTGGCATTTTCTCAAGCCACAGATACCCGTAATTTGAAGAATAAAATAGAGCGAGAGAGTAGCACTAAGGCCCGGTCAGTGGGCAACTTTTGTGGTTCTCCCTGTGGTGGTGGTGGTGGTGGTGATATGACAGCATTCAGGGGAGGTTCATCAGGGCCATCCTAGTACTTTGCTCAGTCTTTAGTCAGTGCACAACCATCAGGGCCCAGTCAGCAGTAGTGGAACCATTTCAGGCCCATCCAGGGCAACATGGGATCCTACTAGCAGGGTCAGCCTGGGGGGCGATTCCAGCAGCAGCAGATGCCCCTATGCCCTAGGTGTAGGAAGATGAACTTTGGGGCCTGCTTTATGGACCAGATCATATGCTACGGGTGTGGTATGAGGGGTTATATTCAGAGGGATTGTCGTTCTTCCCACCAGAGCAGGGGCAGAGGAGCAGCACAACCCGTTAGTTCTGTAGCACCTCCTCTAACTCGAAGCATCCAGCACCCGTAGAGCGTGGTGTAGCTAGGGGTGGTGCGCGGAGTTCGGGAGGAACCAACCGTTTATATGTTTTAAGTGGTCGCCAGAGTTCAGAGGCTTCTTCAGATGTTGTCACTGTCAAATCTCATGATGTATATGCCATTATTGATCCCGGTTCCACATTGTCGTATGTCACTCCATATGTTGCTATGGAGTTTGGGATAGAACCGGAACAGCTTCATGAGCCATTCTCTATATCTACTCTGGTTAGTGAGTCTATTATGGCCACACGGGTTTATAGGTATTGTGTCGTCATGGTGTCGATCTCACTGAATTAGGGATGGTTGATTTTGATGTAATAATGGGGATGGATTGGCTTTATTCATGTTTTTCCAAGCTTAATTGTCGAACCAGATCGGTTAAGTTTGACTTTCCAAATGAGTCCGTTATTGAATAGAAGGGGGATGATGTGGTGCCGAAGGGTAGGTTTATTTCTTACCTTAAGGCCACGAAGATGATCAACAAGGGGTGTATTAACCATTTGGTCCGGGTTATGGACATCAATGTTGAGGCACCTACACTTGAGTCTGTGTCGGTTGTGAGTGAATTTCCGGAGGTCTTTCCGGATGAGCTCCCTGGGATTCCACCAGATAGGGAGATAGATTTTGGGATTGATGTGATGTCCGGCGCGCAACCTATATGTATTCCACCTTGCAGAATGGCACCGACAGAATTGAATGAGCTAAAGGAACATTTGAAAGATTTGTTAGAGAAAGGTTTCGCTCGGCCGAGTGTGTTGCCTTGGGGAGCACCAGTCCTCTTTGTAAGAAAGAAGGATGGGTCACTGAAAATGTATATTACTATCAGCAGCTCAACAAGGTCACGATCAAGAAAAAGTACCCGCTACCAAAGACAGATGACTTGTTTGATCAATTGCAAGGAGCTAGGTATGTCTCCAAGATTGATTTAAGATCCGGGTATCACCAATTGAAGATCAGGGAGCAGGATATTCTGAAAACAGCTTTCAGGACTGGTATGGGCACTTTGAATTTCTGGTAATGTCTTTTGGTCTAAAAAATGCCCCTGCAGCTTTCATGGATCTTATGAATCGAGTCTTCAAGCCTTTTCTTGACTCATTTTTGATAGTGTTTATTGAAGATATCCTTGTATATTCGTGAAGTCGAGAGGACCATTCCGGTCATCTCAGGGTAGTTCTACAGATTCTATATTAGCACAAGTTGTATGCGATGTTTTCGAAATGTGAATTTTGGCTTGAATCTGTGACGTTCTTGGGTCATGCCGTCTCCGAAGAAGGAATTAAGGTTGATCCTCAGAAGATTGCAGCTGTGAAGAATCGGCCTAGACCTACTACCCCAACAGAGATTCGCAGTTTCTTGGGCTTAACAGGATATTACATGAAGTTTGTGGAGGGGTTTTCTACTCTTGCCTCTCCGTTGACTAAATTGACGCAGAAGGCAGTTAAGTTCCAACTAGGATTCTCACTTACATAACCTGTGCAACTCAATAATAGGCATAATACAGAGAAAATATTCCAGAAATACAATTATAGAATAAAGAATAACGAATAATAGCAGTAAAGGTGCATAACTAGGATAGAGTAATAAACAAACTCTACTAACATTTTCAACAAAATACAACTTTCACCAACCCCGCTCACAAAGAGGTATATACCATATAATGTGTATGCTCTCAGCCCATGCATGAGTGTAAGCATGTGCCCAACATGACCCGATCCCATATCAATTCCCAAATAACACGTTCAAGAGAAGCTTTCAAGAATCAAATATATCAATGCATGATGACAACTTCCTTATCATGTCAATCTAATATGCTACCGACAACTCAACAAAGTATGAGATATCAACTCTACGCAAGTTAAATCCATCTTGACAACCAAATCATCAAATAATAACAGAGACATAGATTAGCATATTAGATGCAACACAAAAATTATGTAAAAATGTATGACAAACATAAAGAATTTACATGCACATTCAAGAATGTCACCCTCGTACCACCACATTAACATCATCAATAAATCATCCCCAAACCATCACATAACATCATCAACAATGCCACCCTTATTTAGTCGCATGCGCAATATCAACGAATGCCAACCTTATTTCGCCACATGCACATATCACCACCCTTATTTTGCAACATGAAAAAGTCAAAAAATGTGCCACCCTTATTTCTCCACATGCGCAATAATAATTACAATCGCATGGCAAAGACCCCGTTCCAACACCTAATCACAATCGTGCGACAAAGAATTTGTGACACAATATCATCACAATTGAACGACAAAGACCTCGTGACACAATATCAATCCGCTCAACATGTTCACATGTGCCATAATTATCACAAAATAATATGCCAAATTTCCATCAAAGATATAAACTCGTAAATTAACAACAAGATGCCAAGGACATGACAATAATAATATGCGGATGTTTGTTTATAATATAAAGCATGACTACGGCTAAATCAATTATAGAAACCAGGTTCAAGTAGTCATACAAAGGATCAGATATGTGTCACAGAGTTCACACGTCCCAGTCAAAGCACTACAGAAGAACAAGTACGAGCGTGTGTTCATAACCGACGTGTATCTACGTCCGAGGCAAGTATAGAATAAATCTCTAGATTAGTTCATTATGTTAAAACTAAGGCACCAATAACCTAAACATTAGCTCTCGCATGGTTTATTATGCTCATTAGTCAATTAATTGAATAATACATAGAATCAAGTAGAACACACAACCAAACAAGTCATAGAGTAATCTAGAATCTACGCCAAGCATGAATACATGTGCGACATGTATATATACTCGTCACCTCATATATACATCACCCCCGCATGTAGCAAACAATATCAATTATTAGGAAAATTCCCTCAACCAAATCTAGGCAAGACACTTACCTCAAACAAGCTAAATCAATACTCTAAAAATGCCTTCCCATGAGAATCAACATTTGAACAGCTCAAATTTAGCAAAAAAAAATTCAATAACATCAAATAGTGCCATAAGAATCAAACCCGGGGGATAAAGATTGAATCTTTAATCAAATACTCAAAGTAACCCAAAAGGTCAACCCAGTACCACACCTCGAACGCGACAAAACGCATAAATCCCGAACACCCATTCTAATACAAGTCCAAATATAAAAGTTTCATCCAAAATCAATTCCAAATCGGGGTTCAAATCTCCAATTTTCACTTTAGAAAAGTTTTGCCAAACCCCCCATTTTTCTCTATTAGATTCAACAATCAAATGCCAAAATAAAGTATAAAATCATAAATAATAATATGAAAATCGCCTCAATCCAAGCTCCCAATCTAAAAATATGATAAAATGAGCTCAAAGTTCGAATATGACAACTTATATAATATGTCCAGAGTTACCCTTCGCGATCGCGGGACATGCATTACAATCGTGAAGCACAAAGATGATCACAACCCAAAATGCACTGCATGTTCGCTGCACAAACCTTGCGAATGCGATGACCAAAGATGCCAAGCCTTCGCGAACGCGGCTTAGACCTTGCGAATGTGGAGGCAATTTCACTAGCTCCCAGCTCTCAAACACGAATGCGACACATCCTCACGAATGCGGTGAGCAAGCCATAGTAAACGTAACTACCTTGTCGTGAACACGAGGAGGAAAAGTACCCAGACCTAACAAACACCAATCGTGAACGCAGTCCTTCACCCGCAAATGTGAAGAACTAAATTCCTCCAGTTCACTCCCTTATTCGCGAACGCGATGGTACCCCTACAAACGCGGTTCACAGCTGACACCAGCAAAAACCATCATTTCAAACATGAGAGAAATGGTTTGAAACATATTCGAAATACACCCAAGCCACCCCCCCCCTCCCCTTCCCGTATCCCATCCAAGCATACCAACAAGTCTCGATACCTAAGGCAAACTTATTTGAGAGCTTAAAACAATACGAATATCATCAAAACCAAGAATGGACAACCAAGATCATTATCTTAAGTTCATAAACTTAAAACTAAGCGTCTGATTCAAGCCCAACAAATCCTGAATGAACCCAAACTTTGCAGACAAGTCCCAAATGACAATACGAGCCTATTCTAACTTCTGAAATAACACTTTGAACCCATATCATCAAAGTTAACTCCCAATCAAACCTATGAACTTCCTAAACGTTCATATTGCCAACGTTTTCCAAATAGATCTAAATTAGCCTAGGAACCTCCAAGTACAAAACCGAACATAGGCCTAAGTCCAAAATCACCATACGAACCTAGCGAAATCAAAATAGGAATCCGAGACAGTATACACAAAGTCAAACCATAGTCAATATTTCAACTTTAAGCATCCAAAAATGAAAATCTCTCTTCCAAATCAATCCTGAACCTCTCGAATATCGAAACCAACCATACACGCAAGTCATAATGCATCATATGAAACTACTTAAATTCCAAACCCCCGAATGGGATGCTAATGCTCAAATGACCGTTCGGATCATTATATTTTGAGACTTTAGATCAGTTATAATAAGGGTTTTATACTTGTTGGTATGATTCAATGGGGTCCCGAGAGGCTCGGGTATGTTTTGGGTCATTGGTTGAGAGACTAATTAAGTTAAGGTTTTAGAGTTTGACCATGGTCAACACCGACTCAAGATGACCTTTTTTCGATGTTATGAGTGCACAATCACGTTCGTAGCCTATTTTATGATTTAAATGCATATATGATTTGTGTCTGGGAGGTTCCGGGTGAGTTTTGGGGTGGTTTCAGATCATTTTGGTGGTGTTTGGGATGCAACTATGAATTTCGCATTTGCGAACATCTTGTTGCAACTACAAACTCCGCATTTACGAACTTCTGTCCGCAATTGCAAACCTTGGTCGCAATTGCAAACCTTGGTCGCAATTGCGAACCTGTGGTTGCAATGCAATCTTTTGGTCGCAAATTCGACATCTACAGCAGGGTTAAGAATTGGAATTGCGGGATTTTAGCTCATTCTTTCATATTTTGAACCCTAGACTTGGTGAGGGACGATTGTTTATGAGAATTTTCATACAAGGCAAGAGGGAAAGTGAATTCTACCTATTTGTGATTTTATTTCAAGATTCTATATGGATTTCTACACCAAAAACATCAAATTTTGAGATGAAATTTAAGGTTTTGCCTACACTTTGAAAAAATATATTTTGAGGATTTGAGTACCGATTTGGACTCGGTTTTGGCATTTAATCATATTTTTGGACTTGATAGGTTATGGGTCATTAGATTTTGGTATTAGTTCCATGTTTCGGCATGCGGGCCCAGGGTTGACTTTTTGCGAGTTCTTCAAAGATCGAAGCATTAATGATTGGAAATACTTCTCATGGCATAGGTTGACTTCCTTGATTGATGACAGGTTAGATTCGAACTGGTTAGAGGTGATTTAGCAAGGAAACGTGATTTTGGAGCTTTGGACTAGCCCGGATAAGGTAAGTTCTTGCCTAGATTTGGTTGAGGGAATTTTTTCTACTAATTGATGTTGTTTGCTACATGCGGGGGTGATGTATATATGAGATGATGAGCGTATATACATGTTCCATGGTTATTCATGCTCGGGGTTGATTTTATATTACTTTACGCCTTGTTTGGTTATGTGTTCTACTTGATTCGATGTGTGTCACGACCCCAATTTCCCTCCGAAGAATGTCTTGATGGCACCTAATCTCTACGACTAGGTAAGCCTAACAGTTAATATAACTTGATGGAATAATTAACAGAATACCAAAACAAGGCTGAATAACTGATATAAACTTCCGAAAACATAATCAACAACATTCACTCCCCAAGAACGGCGGAATTGAGTCATAAGCTCTATAGAGTAAAAACTAGAATATCCACTACATCACTATCTGAGAGAATACAACAGGAAATAAGAACAGGCATCACCTCCTTGACCGGATGAACCCTCCATTGAACCTTCACTGAAGCAATGTTCTTTGATCTCAACTTTCGGACATGTCAGTCCAAGATAGCCACATGCTCCTGAATATAAGTCAAATCCTCGTCCAATTGGATTGTGCTGAAGTCTAAAACATGAGACGGATCACCATAATACTTCTGGAGCATAGACACATGGAATACCGGATGGACCGCAGATAAACTAGGTGGCAATGCAAGCTTGTAGGCCACCTCACCAATCATCTCAAGGATCTCAAAGGGTCTGATATACCTAGGGGCTCAACTTGCCCTTCTTCCCGAACCTCATCACACCCTTCATGGGTGAAACTTGGAACAAGACTCGCTCTCCAACCATGAATACAACATCACAAACCTTCCGATCCACATAACTCTTCTGTCAAGATTGGGTTGTACGAAGCCAATCCTGGATCATCTTGACCTTCTCCAAAGCATCTCAAACTAAATCTGTGCCTAATAACTTAGCCTCTCCTGGCTCGAACCAACCAACTAGAGAGCGACAACGTCTCCCATATAGGGCCTTATAAAGAGCCATCTGAATACTCGATTGGTAACTGTTGTTGTAGGCAAATTCCGCAAGTGGCAAGAACTGATCCCAAGAGACCCCTAAATCCATAACGAAGGCACGAAGCATATTCTCCAATATCTGAATGGTGCGCTCAGACTGTCCGTCCGTCTGGGGGTGAAATGTTGTACTTAACTCAACACGTGTGCCTAGCTCATGTTGTACAACTCTCTAGAAACATGATGTGAACTACGTATCCCAGTCAGAGACTATAGATACTGGTACGCCATGAAGTCAAACAATCCCGCGGATATAAACCTGAGCCAACTGCTCTGAATCATAAGTAGTCACTACCGAAATAAAATGGGCTGATTTAGTCAACCTATCCACAATCACTCATACTGCATCAAATTTCTTCTAAGTCCGTGGGAGCACAACAACAAAATCCATGGTGACACGCTTCCATTTCCACTCAGGAATTTCAAGTCGCTAAAGCAAACCACTCGGCCGTTGGTGCTCATACTTCACCTGCTGACAATTTAGGCACCGAGCTATATACTCCACTATGTTTTTCTTCATCCTCCTCCACTAATAGTGATGCCTCAAGTCCTGATATATCTTAGTGGCACCCGAATGAATGGAGTACCGCAAACTGTGGGCCTCCTGAAGAATCAACTCACGCAACCCATCCATATTGGGCACACATAACCGTCCCTGCATCCACAACACTCCATCATCTCCGATAGTAATCTCCTTGGCATCGCAGTGCTGAACCGTGTCCTTGAGGACAAGCAAATGGGGGTCGTCATACTGACGCTCTTTGATACAATCATATAGAGAAGATCGAGAAACCACACAGGCAAGAACTCGACTGGACTCCGAAACATCCAATATAACAAACTGGTTGGCTAAGGCCTGAATATCCAATGCTAATGGCCTCTCTATTGCTGATAGATATGCTAAACTGTCCAAACTCTCCGCCTTTCGACTCAAGGAATTAGCCACCACATTGGCCTTCCCAGGATGATATAAAATGGTGATATCATAGTCCTTAAGCAACTCTAACCACCTTCGCTACCGCAAGTTAAGATCATTCTGTTTGAACAGATATTGTAGACTATGATGGTCGGTAAAGGCCTCACAAGGGACACCGTACAAATAATGCCGCAAGATCTTTAATGCGTGAACAATGGCTGCCAACTCCAAGTCGTGGACCAGATAATTCTTCTAAAGGGTCTTCAGCTGTCGAGACGCGTAGGCAATTACCCTACCGTCTTGAATCAACACCGCACAAAGGCCAACACATGACGCATCACAATACACAGTATAAGACCCCGAGCCCTTAGGCAACACCAACACTGGGGCTTTAGTCAAAGAAGTATTGAGCTTTTGAAAACTCGCACCAAACTCCTCGGACCATCTGAAAGGAGTACCCTTCTGGGTCAATCTGGTCATAGGTGCACGAATAGATGAGAAACCCTCTACGAAACGATGATAATACCCGGCCAAACCAAGAAAACTCCGAATCTCAGTTGCCGAAGATGGTTTGGGCCAACTCTGCACTGCTTCAATATTCTTCGAATCTACCTTGATCCCCTCACTTGACACCACATGACCCAAAAATGCAACTGAATCAATCCAGAATTCACACTTTGAGAATTTTGCATATATCTTCTTCTCTCTCAAGGTCTGGAGCACGATCCTCAAGTGTTGCTCATGATCCTCCCGGCTACGGGAGTACACCAAGATGTCCTCAATAAACACAATGACGAACGAATCAAGATAAGGTTGAAATACATTGTTCATCAGGTGTATAAATGTTGTTGGGGCGTTGGTCAGTCCAAATGACATCACAAGGAACTCATAGTGACCATACCGAGTTCTAAAGGCAGTCTTCGGAATATCCAGATCCCGAATCTTCAGCTGATGATAACCTGACCGCAAATCAATCTTTGAGAACACTCTGGCACCTTGTAGCCGATCAAATAAGTCATCAATGTGTGGTAATGGATACCTGTTCTTCACTGTAACCTTGTTCAACTGCCGATAATCAATACACATGCGCATAGAACCATCATTCTTCTTCACAAACAAGACCGAAGCACCCCACGGTGACACACTAGGCCAAATAAAACCCTTATCAAGTAACTCTTACAACTGCTCCTTTAACTCATACAACTCCGTTGGGGCCATACGATATGGTGGAATATAAATGGGTTGTGTGCCCAACAACAAGTCAATACCAAAGTCAATATCCCTATCGGGCGGCATGCCCGGAAGATCTGCTGGAAATATATTTGGGAAGTCTATCACTACCGGAACTGACTTGACGGTAGGAGTATCAGCACTGACATCTCTCACAAAGGCTAGATAAGTATCGCACCCCTTCTCAACCATTCGATGAGCCTTAAGAAATCATACAACCCTGCTAGGAACATAATCCAATTCACCCCTCCACTCTAACTGTGGTAAACATGGCATAGACAGCGTCACAATCTTGGTGTGACATTCTATAATAGCATGATAGGGCGACAACTAGTCCATGCCCAAGATAACATCAAAATCTACCATACTAAGTAACAATAGATCAACTCTGGTCTAAAAACCACCAATAATAACTAAACACGGCTGATACACACGATCCACAATAATAGAATCTCTCACAAGTATGGACACAAAAACATGAGAACTCAAGGAATCACGAGATATATCCAAATACGGAGCAAAGTAAGATGACATATATGAATAAGTAGATCCCGGATCAAATAAGACTGATGCATCTATATGGAAAACTGGAACCATACTTCTAATGACTGAGTCTGAAGCAACTGCCTCCGTCCTACTCGGAAAAGCATAAAATCTGGCCTGGCCTCCCCCTTTAGGGAGACCTCTACCCGCCCCCACCCCTAGCTGGCTTTGCGGGTGGAGCGGCAATTGGGACAATAATCATGGCTTGAGAAGTTTGTGGACTTGACTGAATCCGTAGATCCTGAGTAGCCTATGGAGGTTCACGCCTCCTGAGTATGGGTCAGTCTCTAACCATATGGCGGGTATCACCACACTTAAATCATGCTCTCGGTGGGCGTGGCTGCTGGGACTGGCTCGGGATTAGCCGGTGGAACTAACAGCTGAAAGCATCCCGTGCAGGAGGTACACTCGAAAGTGGCTGAGCAAAGTGTGCAACCTGAGACCTTGGCACAACCATAGCACCACTAGAAGTTGACAGTGCTGAGTGAACTGGACGACTCACATAGACTCTACCATGACATGTTGTAGTTGCAGCATGGCCACCACTAAATCCTCCAGTACCTCGAGGCCTCTTGGCCTCCCTGTCCTCTCTCTCACGGCCCTGCACACCCTCCAACTTCCGTGCAATCTCTACCACCTGCTTATATGGGGTATATGTCTCCAAATCTTGAGCCATGTTTGAACCTAATAATATAGTTGAACCCCTCGATAAATTGACGGACTCACTATCTCACTGTAGAAACCAAGGCAGGTGCATGTCTGGAATAATCACTGAATCGGACAGCATACTCTGATACTATCATAGTACCCTGGCGCGGCTGCTCAAACTCTGCGCATTATGTATCCCGTAGGGTCTGAGGAACAAACTCTCTCAAGAACAACTCTAAAAATTGAATCCATGTAAGTGAAGCTGCATCAACTGGGCTACCCTCCTCATACACCCGCCACCACTGGTACGCTGCTCCAGCCAGATGAAATGTAGTAAAAGCAACCCCACTCGTCTCCACAATACCCATGGTGCCGAGAATATGGTGGCACTCTTCAAGAAAACCAAGTGCATCCTCTGAAGCTAAACCACTGAAAGTAGGTGGGTGATACTTCTTGAACCTCTCAAGTCTAAACACCTCATCCTCAGATGTTGTTGCCCTAACCGCGGGCTGAACTAGAACAACAGCCTCTAGGACCTGATCAACCTGGACTCGCTGCTCTGTGGTATGGGCCACGGGAGTCTGAGTTCCTTCGCCAACCTGAGATATGGCTGGTGCAAGTGGAATCAACCCCGCCTGAGCTAGAGTACCAAACATGCTCAAGAACTGTGCGAGGGTCTCCTGAAGTGCAGGGGAGGCAACAAGAGCCTCGGGTGCCTGTCCCCCTATTGGAGCTACTAGTGGCTTCTTTGTCATAGCTTGGGCAGGTGCTATGGCTTCACCACGCACCCTTCATCGGCCTCTACCCCGGCCCTGGCCTCTCACAGTTCTAGCAAGGGGCACGGGTGTCTGATCGTCAGATCCAGCAGTGTGTGTCCTCACCATCTGTGAAAGAATAGAAAGTCAAAGATTCAATTTTTCGAAGTTAACCAATTCGCACGATAAGGAATCAAGGAAGTAAAATTTTCCTAACATTTTCGTAGCCTCTCGAAGATAAGTACAGACGTCTCCGTACCGATCCGCAAGACTCTACTAAACCTGCTTATGACTCGTAACACCTATGAACCTACAGGTCTGATACCAACTTGTCACAACCCCAATTCCCTCCGAAGGATGTCGTGATAGCACTTAATATCTACGACTAGGTAAGCCTAACAGTTAATAATAACTTGACGGAAATAATTAACATAATACCAAAAACAAGGCTGAATAGCTGATATAAACTTCCCAAAACAGAATCAACAACAATTTACTCCCCCAAGACCGATGGAACTGATTCATAAGCTCTACAGAGTAAAAACTAGAATATCTACTACATCATTGTCTGAGAGAAAATATAACAGGAAATAAGAATAAAGGAAGATAACTCTGAGGCTTGCGGACGCAGAGTAGGCATACCTTGAAGTCTCCGAAAAGTAGCTAGCTGATGATATCTATCGACCGGCACGAGCAGCTGTAGCTGGATCTGCACAAAAATGTGCAGAAGCGTAGTATGAGTACACCACAACAGTACCCAGTAAGTATCAAGACAAACCTCGATAGAGTAGTGACGAGGCCAGGTCAAAACACCTACTAGGATATATATAAATAGTATGAAAACATAATAAGGATAAATAATTGAAAGAAGAGAAATAACTGATGCGAAACAGTTAACAGCATGAACTAATACCGAAAATGTAAGCACAGAAATAAAATAAAGAAATCAATGAAGGAGAAGCACAATGATCATATGCAGACAATAACTGGCAAAAGAAAATAAGGAAGAACAAAATAACAGGAATCACAACGAGGTACTGCCTCGTGTACAATAAGAATCACCACCAAGGTACCGCCTCATGTATATATATCAAGAATCACAACCAAAGTACCGCCTCATATACACAATTCATAATATCGATCACAATATTTCCTTATGGTGCCGCGTGAGCCTTACATTTGAATTAGGTTTTGAAAACAGCTTTCCCAAAATAGCTACATGCAGTTTAGCCCATCTTATGACGTTGTGTGGCTTCACGTAGTTCCCCTACAAGTAACATGCACATAAGTACTACCTTATACCACCACATGCACATTAACCCCAAGCCATATACCACCGCATGCTCGTCAATATCACATTACAATAACAACTCGCACCACAAGTGTCCATATAACATAGCTTGCCAACAATCAACAATATCAATGTTTACACAACAATAGCCCACGGCTCCACTACAACGTGTACAAGAATATCAACAATAACAATGAATGTAAATTCTCAACAAGAAATATATCTCAATAGTTATCAACTTTGCTTCAAAATGATACAGCTTCCACAACTTCAACACCAATAACTCGTGTAGATATATATCAAGAATCACAACCAAGGTACCGCCTCGTATTCATAATTCACAATCACAATCTTTCCATATGTCGCCGTGTGAGCCTTACATTTGAAATAGGTTTTGAAAATAGCTTTCCCGAAATAGCTACATGCACTTTAGCCCACCTTATGACGCCGTGTGGCTTCACATAGTTCCCCTACAAGCAACACGCACATAAGTCCCACCTTATACCACCGTATGCACATTACCCCAAGCCTTATACCGTCGTGTGCGCATCAATATTACATTACAATAACAACTTGACAACAATCAACAATATCAATGTTTCCACAACAATATCTCATGGCTCTACCACAACGTGTACAAGAATATCAACAATAACAATGAATGTAATTCTCAACAAGAACGATATATCAACAGTTATCAATTTTGCTTCAAAATGATACGGCTTCCATAACTTCAACACTAATAACTCAACAATAAAAAGGTAACATGTAACTACGAACTAAATACAAATAACTCACAATGGAAGGAATAGCATGACTTCAAATGAGAATAGTAGCAACGAAAGAGATAACTAGTAACCATGACTTCAAATAATAAAAATTAATAATAAAAGAGATAACACGTACAATGACTTCAAGAAATAATAATCAACAATGAAAGAGATGACATGTATCAAATAAAGGCAACAAGTTCAACTAAAGCATGAGAGCAATTTATCAAATAGGATGTAAAACAAGTGTTAAACAAGTCAATTAGGGCATGTAAAGATAGACTAACACAAACAAGAATAGATTGACTATGAGAATTTAGAACATGATATGGCATTTCAATTAAAGCATGTAAATAGTCTAAATAGCCTAAACCAGTCAAATACCACGTACAACCCGTGTACCTACTCGTCACCTTGCAAACACGGCTTTCTCATAGAACAAATGACTCAATCAATACCAATCCTAAGGAGTAGTTCCCCTACACAAAGTTAGGCAATATACTTGCCTCAACTAGGCCAATTCAACACTCAAAAATAGCGTTTCCCTTAAAATTTGCCTCTACAAGTCTCAAATCTAACCAAAATCGGCTTAATATCATCAAACAATGCTAGGGAAATTACTTGCAATAGATAAAGCTAAGATCTTTACACTTTTTCAAAAAGTCAACCCGGGGCCCGCTCGATCAAAACCTGAGTCCAATGGTAGATTCCGACTACCCATGACCCCACGAGTTCATATATGTGATTAGTTTTAAAATCCGAGTCCAAATCGACTCTCAAAACTCAATTTCTTATTTTTCAAAAACATGACAAAGTTTCACAAATTTTCACTTTGATTCACTTGATTTTGATGTTAAAATATAGGATATGTTGATGGAATATGATTAGAAATGGATTAGAATCATTTACCCAAGATTTGTAGGTGCAAATCCTCTCTCCAAATTGCCTCCTACCGAGTCTAGGGTTAAAAAATGAGAGAATGATTTCAAAAATCCCGTCCCTCATCCTTTTAACCAGCTGCAGATGTCGTATTCGCAATTGCGGACCATGGCTTGCATTTGCAAACCATGTCAGCCTCAAGCATCCTTGCAATTGCGAGAAAAGGCTTTACAATTGCGAACTTGCCATCATCGCAAAAACGAACTTTTATTCGCAAATGCAAACAAAGCTAAAATCCTGTTGCCTTCACAAATGCAAAGGGGAAGTCACATTGCGACATCTGACCCCCTATTGTCACCTTCGCAATTGCGATAACTGAGCACCAGCACACCAGCAGTTCATTTTAAGTTCAAAACCATTCTGATACATGTTCGGAACTCATCCGAGCACTCGGGGTTCCAAATCAAACATTCACACAAGTCTAAGAATCTCATATGAACTCGCTCGCGCAATCAAAACACAAAAATAATATCTAAAACTACGAGTTGAACTCTAAAATGCATGAATTTCAAAGTAAAGTTCAAAAACCTCTAGAATTACAACTAAATGTCTGAATCCTATCAAATCAACTCCAAATGACACCAAATTTTGTAGATAAGTTCTAAATACCATAACGAACCTATTCCAACTCCCAAATTTAAATTTCAAGCTTGATAGCTAAAAGTCAACCTATGGTCAAGCTTTCCAACATCAAATTGCCAAATTTCGGTAAATCAACATAAATCAACTTATGGACTTCCAAAATTAATTCCGGGCATACGTCCAAGTACGGAGTCACGATACAAACATATCGGAGTCATCAAAATACAATTCTGGGGTCATTTTCACAAAAGTCAAAGTTTGATCAAATATTTCTAATTTAAACTTCTAAGTCAAGAATCAAGGGTCCAAATCAAACCCGAAAGCTTCCCGGAACGAAACTAACCAACCCTAAAGTCATAAATTCATAAACAAACATGTGTGAAGTATAAAAAGGGGTAACAGGGAGAAATTATACAAAATGACTGATCCGGTCATTACAATATGTTATTCGATTAATTGACTACGTGAGCACAATAAATCATACAAGAGATAATGTGAGGCTAGTGGTACCTTACTTTGAGCATGATGAACTATTCTCAAGATTTTTGCTATATTTGCTTTAGACACATATGCTATGAACACACATCCGTACTTGTTATTTTTGTGTTAAGCCTTTAAATTAAAGTATGACTAATTGAGTTTGCTTACCAACATTAAAGACTATGAAACGAATTTTGATGCTTATTTTGACATGATAATTATTTGAGTGATGTATTATATGTTGGGTCTGTGGTCATACGTACATATAGACATACATCCTACCTAGGGGTCATCCCTTGTATACATGCAAACATCCATGCATGGTTATTTCCTAGTCCACGTGCATCATTCATGCTTATTGTTTTCCATTTAAATGCATACATCACTGCATATGGTTTTCAGATATTGACTGAGGTGATGGCATGAGGTTTTGCCGTATGGATATTGCGATTTTTTTATTGTTAGGGCACGAGATCTTTTCCGTGTATGTATTATTGTGGTGCAAGGTCTTTGTCATATAGTGGTGATGATATTATTATTGTTAGGGCACGAGGTCTTTGTCGTGCACCTATTGTTATGCATGAGGCTTTATATCGTGCAACATGTGGGTACGGATCCATCCCCGTAGGGTCGCCCTCTCATGTTTCTCTCTTGATAGCGTACATGCGGATTGTGGTACCATGATTGTTGTGATTGATTATGATGTACGGAGTATAACGCTAGCATTTCACTATTGATGTTATATAGAGTATAAGGGTGACATTTCACTATTGATGTTGTATGGAGTATAAGGGTGGCATTTCACTATTGTTATTCATGTGGCGGTATAAGGGTGGCATTCTTGATCATGCACATGCATTCTTTATGCTTTGTCATGTATTTACTTTTATGTTGCATTAAACATGCTATCCTATGCCTCTGTTATTTTTTGACAATTTGGCTGTCAAGATGGATTTTACCTATATTGAGTAAATATCTCATTTTTTGTTGGATTTGATAGTAGTGCATCAGATTGATGTAAAAAGAGAGTTATCATCATACATTGAAACATTAGTCTCATAAACATGGTATTTAGAAACTTATACTTGGTGCATGTCTCTTTGTGATCAGCACTGGTGCAAGTTGTATTTGCTGGATTTGTTTAATTGGAAAAGCTTGTTTACTACCTTTACCCTAGTTGTGCACATTTGTTATTGATATATGTTGTTCTATTCCTGTCTATTTGGATATTCCTCTATATTGTACATGTTATTGAGATGTACATGTTATGTAAAGTGAGTGTATTTTGACTTAAAAATATCGTCACTACTTCACTGAGGTTAGTCAAGATACTTACTGTGTATATGGGGTCGGTTGTACTCATACTACACTTCTACACCTTGCGTGCAGATCTTAAAGTTGAGCTATTGTAGATGATGAAGGTTGGCATTAAAGTTGTAGTCGGGTTCCTGATTCGAGATGCCATTTGTTCATGGTAGTTTAGGCCTTCATTTCTGTTTATATAAACTTCAAACAGATGTGGTATTTATGCTTCATACAAGTCTTGTAAATCTAATTTTAGCGGCTCGTGACTTGTATTACCAGTCCTTGGGATAGTTGTATAGATTTCTGTGATTTTATCTATTGATTATTAATTATTTTCTTTCGATTTTTGTTATTTACTTCTTGGCCTACCTAGCATGTTGGTATTAGGTGCCATCATGACTAGGTGGGATTTTGGGTCGTGACATCCGTCCATTGTCTGAGAAGTAGCTGGTACAGTAGGAAATGCCCCGGCCTGATCCAAACTCTCAAATAAGGCAACCATACCGACCAAAGCATCCTACATAGCTGGCAAACCAAATAAACCATGGGGAACCTGAGATGGTACCTCTGGCTCATCATAATTATGAACATGCTCCTCAACATGAGCTATTGGTGGCTCTACGGTAGCAACTCGAGCAAGGTCCCTAATATCGGCAACGCGTGCTCCACCCCTACCCCTGCCTCAACCTCGTCCTCTCGCGGCCCTGGCATGGGGTACCGATTCCTGCTCAGCTGCACCAGATAATCATGTCCTTACCATCTATGAGATAATAGTAGAGAAAGGATTCAAACTTAGAGATAAACAAATTTGCACAACATACAATGAAAGAAATAGAAGTTTTTCTAATAGTCTTGTAGCCTCTAGAAGATAAGTATAGACATCTTCATACCAATTTGTAAGACTCTACTAGACTTGCTTATGACTCGTGAGACCTAAGCAACCTAGTGCTCTACTACTAACTTATCACGATCCAAAATTCTACTAGAGCTGTGATGGCACCTAACACCACTTGTTAGGCAAGCCAACAACCAATGCATAAATAAACTTAAGTATTAGTATTAAATAGTCTCAAATACGGAATAATATGAATAACTAAAGTCAAACAACAGTACAATTGAAAACCATGCCAAAATCTGGTACAATCAAGTACATGATCTTTATAGAGTAATAAGTACAAGATCTGAAAAAAATACAATATTGTTTGAAGGACTAAACAGTAATAATCATGAAATAAGAAAAGGGACTTCAAGCCCTGTGAATGGAACAAAACTCCTACCTTAGAGTCTCCAACAGGAACAAATGCCACCCTCTAGCAATCACCTCTATCAGAAGCACCTGGATCTGCATAGAAAGTGTAGAGTGTAGTATGAGTACAACCGACTCCATGTACTCAATAAGTAACAAGCCTAATCTCGGGTTGAAAGCAGTGACGAGCTTGGCAAGGTCCAATATTCATTTTCAATAGCCAACAACACTGATAACAGTTTAACAACGGAAAAAGTAAAAAATAGCTCAAGTAATATCAAATTCAACCTTTTCACAATAAGAGGAGAAAAAAGCATGCTTTTTAAATATAACAGTTAAGGCATAAAATTTTCCACAGGAATCACCTAGACATGGATTTATCAAATTGATTGTGATTCCAAGTTCTTAACATCATATAGAGATATCAAGTACTAATTAGCATAAGGAAACAAATACAATCTTATGCATGCATGACAAGTATACGTTCCAAAATCAACAACATTATAGTTTAATCATCAAGTATACCAAATATCAGCATATATATAGTACTTGGAACTAATACCCCACGATTATCACACAAACACACACTCAGCATTGTACAGGGTTTTGGTATAAGCCCATCTCCAAGCATGTATCAAGTGCCTGCACATACGGCCCAAAGTAACATGGGTTATCACCTGACTCCGGAGGGGGCGGATTCTAGCCCAAGTGTTGATAGAATCAGAAGTCAACGATCATTATCACTGAGTGCAATATGGGGGTTGGCGCACGTGTTACCTCATAATCAATACCACTCAGCCTAATATGGGGTCGGGCGTATACGTCACCTCACCATCAATATCGACACGGCTATATGGCCCAAGTTCAGCCATTAATTCGCTCAAATCTCAATATGCCAACACCTCATAGTATCAAAATTAATATATTGCATGGATTATACAAATGTGCCATAAATTCGCTCAAACCCATATCACACAATAAGGACACTAACAACATATAAGAAATGTACAAAGATGGTGATATTACACACGGATATAATACCATAACTGAAAAATATGACTACAATCAAGGCAAACAGCTCAATATAGTAAAATAACTCTATCTTGTCTCAAATGGATAAGTACATAACCTAAACATGATTTTTAGCATAAATAATAGCTCAAGCAGTCGTACAAGTAGATAAAATACGGTAACAAGGAGGTATGATAGCAACAAAAGGCACATAAAAGCCTAAAGTATACCCGAATCGTGAATAATCACGGTACGCATATACGCTCATCACCTCGCACGTGTGTCACCCCCAATATACATCAAACACCATAGCCAACGGGGAAATTATCTCAAACCAAGCATAGACAAGATACTTACCTCAAACGCGCGAGAATAAATACTCTAAAAATCCCTTGCCTCTCAAATCGGCCTCAGAACGGGTCAAATCTAGCCAAAAATAATTCAATAACATCAAACAAAGCCATAGGAATCAATTCCAAATAATAAAACTTCGATCTTTATTCAATTCCCAAAAAGTCTACAAAAGTCAACCCGAACCCACATGGTAAAAACCCGAGTCAAAGAGTTAGATTCCGACTACCCATAATCTCACGGGTCCAAATATGTGATTAGATTCCAAAACCGAGTCCAAATCGACTCCCAAATCCCCAATTTTCACTCTCTTAAGTTATAGGAAAACCCTCCAAATTTCCCTTCAAATTCCATATTATAAGTGTCAATAATTCATGTAGATTCTTGAAATAATACCAAAAATGAGTAGAAATCACTTACTCCAAACTTTTGTATGAAAGTTCCCTTCAAAAATTGCCATGTTCAAAATATGAGAGAATAGGCTAAAATCCCGAAATTATAACTTAAATGAGTTTGCCCAGCACTAGCCTTCGCTAACGCGGACCAAGCCTCACGTTCGTGAAGCACAACCTGGTGCTACCTCAAAAATACCCTACACGAAGGCGGTGAATCCACGCGAATGCGATGCACATGCGATCACAAGCCTACGCGAAAGCGTTACCCTTCACGCGATCGCAAAGATTATATCCTCCCGTCTACGCGACTACGACACATCGAGCACAAATGCAAAGGCGAAGTCTATTGACTACAACCCATCGTGAATGTGACCTACTTTCTGCGAAGGACAAAAATAGCCTTTCTCCAAATAAGCCTTCGCGATCGTGAGACCTGCTCTGTGATCGCGAAGCACATCAGATATCAGCAAAAAGTCTGCAATCTCAATCAAGCTCCGAGTGGTCCAAAACTCACCCGAGCTACCCGGGACCCTGTCCAATCATACCAACAAGTCTATAAATATTACCCTGACCTATCCAAAGCCTCCAAACACATACTATAACATTATATCTATGAATCGACGGTCAAACCATACATTGAACTTCTTTTAAGTTCATAAGCTTCTAAACTTCAAACCAAGCGTCCGATTCATGCCTAACAAATCTGGATTACATCCAAACTTTGCACAAAAGTCCCAAATGATATTAGAGCCAAAACACCCTATGAACCTCTAAATTCAAATTAGGACATATGCGTAAGTCCAAAATTATCATACCTTAGTGGCACTTGAAAATTCTCATGCTTGCAGTTAGGGTAAGAACAAAGCCAACCTCCTCCTTTCATGTGTATTGTGTGGTGATATTTAGATTAAAAATTCAAAGATATTGCATTATGGATATTGAACTTTTCCCGAATATTTGTTGGGACAAAATCCTGAGTAACGCTTGGTTTGGCATTTTGAAGGTTTTAGAGTTTTCTAAATTTGACTTAGGGTGGACTTTGGTATTATCGTATTATGTTTGGTATTTCGAGCCATGAGATAGGTTCGTATTGTCATATTTGACTTTTTTGTGAAATTTGGTATCATTCCGAGTTGTCTAAGTATGATTGGTTGTGTTCGAAGTTAGTTAGAACAAGTTTTTGAAGTTTAGAAGTTGATTAATTTGGTTTGGGGTGCTATTCTTGTTTGCGATGTTGTTTTATGTGTTTTGGGACCTCAAGTAGGTCCGGATTATGTTTATGGACTTGTTAGTATGATTGGACAGGGTCCTGGTTGGCTCGAGTGAATTTCGGACCAACTAGAGCAATGTCGAAGTTGGCAGATTTTTGCTAGTGCTAGTATGCTTCATGATCGCGAAGGGGGTTGCGCGATTAAGAATAACGATTTGGAGGAGGGAAAGCTGTTTCTCTTTGTGAATGCGATGGAGGATATGGCTCCTCTTCACGAACATGGAGGAGCCTAGGCGAACGCAAAGAGGGAAGAGGAAGAAAGTGGTCAAGCAGGTTGGGCCTTCCAAATGTGGAAGAAGGTACCGCAAACGTGGAGGGTTGGTAGGCGAGTGCTCTTTGAAAACATGAATGGGTCATCGCGAACGCGATGAATTCAGACCTGGGCAGGACAACTTTGGCCTTCGTGGTCGCGAGGCTTATTCCGCGATTACTATGAAGGACGCCTGAGTAACATGTAATTTTTTAATACGGGACTTAGGCTCATTTCACACTAATTCCTCTTGGCTTAGGCGATTTGGGAGCTATACCTATTGTGAGTTAAATACATGAATTAGGTATGGATTTTAACATAGAAATTAATAGAATTTTGGGATTTTGTTGAAAACCCTAGAATTTGGTAAAAATGAGATTAAACCACAAAATTTGTTATGTAATTGGGTGTAAATTATATATTTGAGTTCATAATTCCATGTGTAACATTATCTTTGAAAATTTCAGGAATTCGGGCACGTGGGCCTGGGGTTAACTTTTGTTGACTTTTTGAGTGGGGTTGGAAATTGACTCTAATAGTTGAATTATGAGTTTTTGAGCATATATTGATTGGTTTCTACATCCTTTTGACTAGTGTAAAGTTTCTCAGCGTCGATATGAGGTGTTAGTGAGGTATGAGAGCCGAATAGTGGGATTGGAAGCGTGGTAAGTCTTTTGCCTAATCTTGTAAGAGGGAATTATCCCCGTAGGTATCTTATTTGTTGAATGCTACGTGTTATGGGTGCTACATACGTACGATGTGATGAGTGTCCATGCGTAAGATAGATTTATATTTATGTCAGGGTAGATTTAGACCTATACCATGCCTTAACTGTACTACTTGGATTAAACTTGCTTGTTTGATTACTTGAATTAATAACTGATTTTGAGACTAGAATTTATGTATTGACCGAGCCTCTTTAATTTGAATTTTTTCGGGATATTTGATGGTTGATAACAATTATGTTTCTCTTGCATTCCTATCCTCGTGTTGTATTACTGTGATCGGTAGTTTTGTATCTTCTTGACTCATAATTATCTTTGTGGGTGGGAAAGTTGCTCTATTCCTATGGGATCGGGTCGTTCGCCTCGGTAGTGTTATGAAATATAATTATGGGATTGGGTCGTTCTCCTCTGCAGTATATGAGATGCATTTGTGGATCGGGCCCTACGATCTTAGTGGTATTCTGTAATACTATTCTTATGGGTCGGACCATTCGCCTTGGCAGACTCGTGCGTGATATTCGATAGGAGGTCAGAAGTACATATGAGTTTTCCTGACTTGAGTTTTGACATTGTATTTGATATTGGTTGCCCTTATTTCCTTCGAGGCAGTTTATGGTATTTGATGATTTATTAATTATTCTTACTTGAGAATCATATCATTTATATTTATATATTTCGTTGCTACTTGTTGTGTTTCATACCTGTCTACTTTATGTACATTGTTATTGGACCACTAGTAAGTATCAATGTCGACCCCTCGTCATAACCTCTTCGAGGTTAGACTAAATACTTATTGGGAATCTGTTGATTTACTTACTCATACTATACTTCCGTACTAATTGTACATGTACTATGATAGGTACATCAGGTGGTCACTTGGGCGCGTAGCCGCATTAGCTGAAGACTTAGTGGTGAGCTGCTTTCCATGCTTTGACCCGCAGTACCCAGGGTCTCCTTCCCCCTATGTTTGTTTTATTCTGTCTATTTTTTTTCAGACACTAGTTATAGAGATTTTGTATTAGATGCTCATGCACTTGTGATACCGGATTTTGGGAATTTTAATATATGTTCATGATTGTGCCTAATATTTATATCATTGCGCTTTATGTTTCATTCATACTTCGTACTTAGTAAGAATGAATGTAATTTACCATGGTTTCTAAAATTAATTCAGTTTTATTAATAAAATTCTTGATTTTAAAAGTGTTATGAACGGATGATTGTGTTGGTGGTTTACCGTTGGCTTGCCTAACAGCAGCGTTGGGAGCCATTACGGCCTATGGTGGGAATTGGGTCATGACATCTTGGTATTAGAGCACTAGATTCACACAGGTTTCACGAGTCATGAGCAGACCTGGTAGAGTCTTGTGGATTGGTGCGGAGACTAGATATGGGCACTATGAATTTCTAGTGATGTCCTTTGGCTTGACTAATGCTCCAGCAACATTTATGGATTTGATGAATCGGGTGTTCATGCCTTATCTTGAATCATTTATCATTGTCTTCATTGATAACATATTGATCTACTCGCTAGCATGGAGGAGCACGAGCAGTATTTGAGGATAGTGCTTTAAACTTTGAAAGAACAAAAGCTATATGTTATGTTCTCTAAGTGCGAGTTTTGGTTAGATTCTGTGGCTTTCTTGGGGCATGTTGTGTTAGGTGAGGGTATTAAGGTAGATCCTAGGAATATCGAGGCAGTCTAGAGTTGTCATCATCCTACCATATCGACCGAGATCAGGAGTTTCTTAGGGCTAGCAGGTTATTATTATCGGTTCGTGGAGGCCTTCTCATCTATGTCAGTTCCGTTGACTAGATTGACCCAGAAGGGTGTTCAGTTCAGATGGACTGATGATTGTGACGCGAGCTTTCAGAAGCTCAAGACCGCATTGACTACAACACCAGTGTTAGTTTTGGCTTCTGGTTTAGGGATGTACATTATGTATTGTGATGCTTCACGCGTTGGGTTGGGTTGTGTATTGATGCAGGAAGAGCAAGTTATTGCATATACTTCATGTCAGTTGTCACGTCCCGACCTCGGGGAGCGCGACCGACGCTCAACAGAGTTACCTTGATCGAGCAAGCCTGCACAGTGCCGTCTACCCAACTCGCTCACCCATATAGAGAAGAATACATTTCATTAATAAGTCAATAAGATTCATGCAAACAAAACCGGTTCATTTCCAATAGTAACGTCATTAACAAGTATTCAAAACAGTACGTTGTACAATCATAGTTAAAGTGGAACAGATGATACCATTACAACATTTTTAGTTTAACTTTCCCAAAAATAGATACAACCTGTTTCCAACAAATTATTTGTGATACAAAATAAATTGCAACCACAATATAAATATGAAGAAACATAATTTTATTGATAAAATGATGCGAGTATAATTATGTTTGTTCCCTTGATTCTTCTCTCTAGATCGTTCTCCGTAATTCGAGGGCTTAACCAGCGTATTTCTCGAACATAGGATGATGCGAACTTCCTTAGGATGTATTTGATCTCCATGAAAAGGAAGAACATCCGTTGATCACTTCGGCGACTTTGAGAAATACAATATTTGATGTCTTTGATCTCTTTGTGAATATTCCATGTATTTTTATGGAATTTCGAGATCGTCTTTGAAGGACATATGTAGCCTTATTTATAGGCATGAATTAGGGTTTGGGTGGAGTAGCCAGCAAGTAACCCTAATAGACTCCTAATATTTCAAGAGTCGTCTTGAATTTCAGATTTATCTTGATCAACTAAAATTTTAGTGTCTACAAATGCCCCCTACTTGAAGGTTTGTCGAGGTGTAGGCTTGCTGAAACTTGAAGAGGAGACTTAAAGTACCCGACCATCACAATAGGTAATCTTGAAACTTGTAGTTTTTGATTTGCAGGAGGAAGAGATGAAGGGCAGAACTGGTCCCACCGGGCGTGCCAGAATTTATAGACAATAAATTTGCGTCGAAAAAATAAAATCAAGACCGAAAAATATTGTAACAATCGTAGTATTTTATTTCAAATATTTGAGTGTTACAATCTCTATGGATCCTCTGATTCTACTTTTCACCAGTTAATAAAAGAGCCTTCGAGCTTAATCTTGAAATTTATTTTATTTTAATCCAAGTGCTTGTAGCTTAATCTTGATCTTGACGTATTTTTAATCCAAGGGCTTGTAGATTATTCTTGAATCTTCGTCTTGATATTTTAATCCTTAGAACACTTGAATGCTTGTAGCTTTTAGAGAAATCTACAACGTTTGATCTACGAGCTTCCTCTTGTTTCTTGTTATAACTTCTGGTGTCTACTCTGAGTTATGAAGACCCCTATTTATAGTTGTGGGAGGGAAGAGTTATGATAAGAACAAATTCTTTCTGACCAATCAAATTGAAGTGTGACAAGGCCGCATTTGACTGGCCAGAACATGTCATATGCACACTGGCACGGTTTCATTGGCCCTTTAATTTGACTTGGCATGGCCTTGCCATTTTGACGCATGGCACGATTTTATTGGCCCTTTAATTTGACTTGGCATGGCCTTGTCATTTTGACACGTGGCACGATCCTATTGGCTCTTCCGCTTGACTTGGCATGCCACGTCATTTCACGTGTGGTACCAAACTGGGCCATTAGGATGATATCTTGGACCTAAAGAAATGGGCTCATCATTTGTAGCCCAACTAAATGGGCTAGCCCAATGAATTTGGACACATTTATTTAATCCATATATATTGAATTATATAAGTAATCCAATTATATTAGCCCATAATACTTATTTGAACTAATGTATTTAACATATAGTACAAATTATTTTATTGGATTTAAGTCCAATAAGATTTAAATGCTTACAATAGGCATGAATTAGGGTTTGGGTGGAGTAGCCACCAAGTAACTCTAATAGACTCCTAATATTTCAAGAGTCGTCTTGATTTTCAGATTTATCTTGATCTGCTAAAATTTCAGTGTCTATACAACCCACACTATGTCTACGGAGCCTCTAACAGGAATAGAAGAGTGTTATGACAATGTCGGCAACAAGGCCCCGACTATACCTCAAAATGCTATGTATAAAGGATAGAAGATACATGACCCCGAAATGAAGTGGGGCACACCAAATCAGCTGAGGAGGGGGTGTACTGCTATCACTGATCAATACCACCTGCTATGGAACCACCTGCATCCATTAAAGATGCAACGCCCCCGACAAAAGGGACGTTAGTACATATGAAATAGTACTAGTATGTGAAACTAGACACCCTCTCAATAGAACAAGCAACAGTAAACAGAGAATAAACATGATATCAATAAGAAACTCAAACGGTGTCAAAGTGCAACATTAGGGGAAACATAAATTTCACGTAGGTTTCGATAACTTAAGTTGAGAGATCTTTAGCACTGATATACCACCGTGGTTTAGCACGGAGTCTGATCTCAGCCCGACCGGCTAAGCCATCTCACCCTGAGACATACACTCACAATACCACCTTATGCGTGGAATGGCATCCAATCTCAGCCCGATCGGCTTAGCCGTCTCACCACAATGCCGTGTGGGTCGACATTAATCACATCAAGCTAGCAATAATCGCATCCCATTTAAGGGGAAACAGTCTCATCACATTAACATGGGGATTTACCCCTCAATCACTCCTACATCGGCACGTGTAGTTTCGGGGTTAGGTTGTTCCGACCTACCCCTCCTCAGTGGCTAATCAGTACTCCCAAGGCATTTATTATTTAAGGAATTTGCAGCTCATTTCAATGTCTTTTACACTCCTCTTCATTTCATTGGTACTAGTGGACTCTATTGTAATATTATTCTCGGCACGTTGGTCGTGTTTCATATCTCATGCTCACATCTTTATGCGGTTTGCAGCCCGCCGAAACTGGGCAAAACTGACTCAGTTTGCGGTCATTATGCGGCCCGCAGACCTATTCTGTGGTCGCATAATGCATCGCAGAACTGGTCTGCGGTCGCATAATGCACTGCAAACCTGCTCTCCAAACTTGCCTAAGATGCTTCACGCTGCGGCCATTATGCGGTCCGCAGAGTGATTATGCGGCCGCATAGTGGGCCACATAAATGTATTTTTCTGCCCAAATTTTTCTTTACTCACCAGTGCATTGTTCAACCCAAAAATTTTCCTTTACTCACTCGTGCTCCTAGTTCGGCACCACGAAAACTTAAATTCCTTTACAAAATTTTACTGGGCCTTACAGTTGAAGCCCCACAAGAAGAATTACACTGTGCACGATCTAGAGTTGGTTGCGATAGTTCATGCACTCAAGATCTGGAGGCATTATCTTTATGGGGTGTCGTGTGAGGCTTACACCGATCACCGTACTTTGTAGCATCTATTTAAGTAGAGGGATCTTAATCTGAGGCAGCGCATGTAGCTTGAGTTACTAAAGGACTATGATATTAGCATCATTTATCATTCGATGAAGGCGAATATGTTCGCAGATGCTTTGAGCAGAAAGGCCAAGAGTAAGGGTAGTCTGGCACTCATTCCAGTAGAGGAAAGCCTATTGGCATTGGACATTCAGTCCTTAGCTAACCGAATTCTGAGATTGGATATTTCAGAGCCCAATCAAGTTTTTGCATGTGTTGTGGCTTAGTATTCTTTATTCGAGTGGATTAAGGCTCGTCAGTATGATGATTTACACTTGCTAGTTCTTAGAGAGAAGGTACTATGAGGTGGTTCTAAGGAGGTGACTATCAGAGACGATGGTGTTCTGCGACTCCATGGTCACTTGTGTGTTCCTAATGTTGATGGCCTGAGGGAGTCGATTCTAGAAGAGGCGCACAATTCATATTATTCCATTCAGTCGGGTGCCACAAAGATGTATCGTGACCTGAGGCAGCATTATAGGAGGCGGCGGATGAAGAACAACATAGTTGAGTATGTGTCGAAATGTTTGCCAGTAGGTTAAGTACGAGCACCAAAGGCCAAGTGGCTTACTTGAGCAAATGGTTACAATGAAGTGGAAATGAGAGCACATCACTATGTATTTCGTGGTTGGTTTGCCGCATACGTTGAGGAAATTCGATGTTGTTTGGGTCGATAGACTGACTAAGTCTGCGCACTTTATTCCGGTGATGATTACATATACTTCTGAGAGGTTGGCCCAGATTTATATCCAGGAGATCGTCTGGTTTCATGGCGTGTCTATTTTCATTATTTTAGATCGAGGCACTCAGTTCACTTCCCATTTCTGAAGAGCAGTACATAGTGAGTTGGGTACCCAGGTAGAGCTCGGCATAACCTTTCATCCGTAGACCAACGAGAAGTCAGAGCGGGCAGTTTAGACTTTTGGAGGATATGCTTAGGGCATGTGTGATTGACTTCGAAGGGCAGTGGGACCAATTCTTATCGTTATCCAAGTTTTCTTATAACAACAGCTATCAGTTCAGCATCGAGATGGCTCAATTTGAGGCCTTGTATGGTCAACGATGACGTTCCCCCATCGGTTAGTTTGAGCCTGGAGAGGCTAGGTTATATGGTACTAATTTGGTAAAGGTTGCCTTGGATAAGGTAAAGTTAATTCAAGAGCTACTTCGCACATCACAATCCAGGAAGAAGAGTTACGCATATCATAAAATGCGCGATTTGTCATTCATGGTTGGCGAGAAGGTACTTTTGAAAGTCTCGCTGATGAAGGGTATCATGAGATTCGGGAGGTGAGGCAATTTGAGTCTGAGGTTCATCTGTCCATTCGAGGTTTTGGAGCAAGTTGGTGAGGTTGCATACAGGCTTGCTTTGCCTCCTAGCATATCAGAAGTTAATTCGGTATTTCACGTGTCTATGCTTCATAGGTACCATGCCAAAAGGTCCCATGTGTTGTATTATAGCATAGTTCAGATGGATGAGAGCTTGAGTTACGAGGAGGAGCCAGTTGCCATTGTTGACAGGTATGTCCGCATGATGAGGTCCAAGGAGATTACAGTGGTGAAGGTTCAGTGGAGAGGTCAGCCAATCAAGGAGGCGGCTTGGAGATCGAGGAGGACATGTGGAGCAGATATCCACATTTATTCAGCACTTCAGGTATGATTCTAAACTCGCTCGAGGATAAACATTTAATTAAGAGGTGGAGAATGTAATGACCCGACCGGTCATTTTTCTTTCCAGAACCACGTTCCCTTATATAAGACTTATTGTATGTGTTTTTCCTATTTTATGACTTGCAGGGCGGTTGGTTTGGTTTTGGAAGGGTTCAGGTTAAATTCAGAACACATAGTTCCATAATAGGGGCCTAAAGTGGCCAAGTTTAACATAAGTCAACACTTTGAGTAAACGACCTCGAAATCGAGATTTGAATGTTACACTATAGATATCTCATTGGATGGTTCGAGATTGGGGAAGCAGAGTTGATAGGACCAAACCTCGTGCATCAGGCTATAGAGAAGGTTAAGATCATTAAGGAGCGGTTGAAAACTGCTTAGAGACATCAGAAGCCTTATTCGGATGTTCGTCGTAGCGATTTGGAGTTCAAACAAGATGATTCGGTATTCTTGAAGATTTCCCCTATGAAAGGTATAATGCGGTTATGTAAGAAAGGGAAATTGAGTCTGAGGTAAGTAAGATCGTACATGATCATTCAGATAATTGATCAAGTGGCTTACAAGCTATAACTACCTCCATAAATGTCTTTAGTGCACCCGGTGTTTCATGTATCCATGTTGAAGAGGGTGGTTAGAGATCCGTCGCTTATTGTTCCAGTTGAGACAATTGAGGTTAATGAAGAATTGACTTATGAAGAAATCCCAGTTGCCATTCTTGATAGGCAAGTTTGAAAGTTGAGGAACAAAGAAATTGCCTCCGTGAAAGTGTTATGTCAAAGCCAACAATTCGAAGAGGCCACCTGGGATGCCGAGGATGAGATGAAGAAGAAGTACCCTCATTTGTTTGAATAGCTATGTAATCGATTATATGAAATTGTTCCCTGTGAATTATGTATTATTTGTGCAGTTGATGTTAAAGGTGTTCCTTTTTGGTAATATACTGCTCGTGAGGCCACGGTTGGCGTTGATTTTATGTTATATTGCGTTGTTGGTTCATGAATATATTGTTAAGACTTGTTTTGGATTCTCTGGCAGTTGGATAGGCCCAATTACAGGGGAGGCTCTGGCGAAATATTTGGAAATTTAGGGAGTTAGTCAAAATTTAGGAACTGTTGGTGCGTGTTATAGCAGCTGAGTCACATTAGTTTCTAATAGAGGATTTTGTCCCTCATTCGAGGATGAATGATCTTAAGAGGGGGAGGATGTAAGGTCCCAAAAAACTTCACCTAAAACCCTGGGTTTCGTGATGCCAAGATAGACTTATGTGTCGATGATTGTAGAGATTCTTCGTAGCGAGCTTGCTCGTCGTGGTACGAACTTTTTAGGTTGAACAACGCGTTGGGGAGTTGAAGAAAATTTATGGTAGAGTAGGGCGTTTCTGCAATCAGTTCTGCGGTCACAGAACTGATCTGCGAACCGCAGAGTGAAGTAGGAATCTGGGCAAATTTGGGATGATATTTTACGGTCAATTATGCGACCGCATAATCATTTCGCAGGCCGCACAATCCATCGCAGATCCAACATAAACATTTTCGGAGGGAAGTTCTACGGCGCATTATGCGACCGCAGAATGGGTCTGCGGACCGTAGACCGGTCATAGAGTGAAGCAAAAATGTCAAGTTCCAGAGGGCCATTATGCGGACCGCAGAAGCGTTATGCGGTCGCATGTGCGACCGCAGATCTGCATCGAAGCTTCATTTTACTAATTTTTTTACCCGACCCTATTTCGATATATTGAAGTAAAGGTCCAGTTTTGAAGCCAAAATATGATATTTATAGAGAGAGGGAGTGCCATAGAGTGAAAGGGAAAGTTCCTAAGCTTATCATTCATCACTTCTTGCTCAAAGTTGAAGAATTCACAAAAAAAAATTACTAAGTTTTCATCCTAGAGATAAGATTCTACTCCCTAGCCCTCAATTCTAGGATTTAATTGGAAATAGGTAATGAGAAAAGCAATTCTTGGATGGTTGTTTGTTATGAATGCATGTACCATCAAGGGTAGTGGGAAGATTGTTGAGCTCATTTGGGTAAACTTTGGGTAGTGGGGTGAAGGAATCCACCATAGGAGAACCTTTAAACCTTAATGTACACCTAATGTTTGATAAAATGCTCAAGTGATCTGGAACTATGAACTACTTCCTAATTTATGTTCAATTTTGCTATATCTCTAAATAGATCAAAATTGCTAGGATTTCCGGATCCGTGCAATGAGTTAAGAAAAGCTCAAAGCGAGGTATGTTGGCTAAATCTCTCTCTTAGAATTGAATCTCACGTTGTTCTTGTAAGCCTGGGTTGATCATTATAAATGTGACAATTCTGAATGCTTCTTTATTATTGTGTTATCCTTCGGGAATGTGATCTAAGTATGTGTTGTGTGTTAATATGTTATAACTCCAAGGCGTGATTCTAATGAAAGCTATTATGTCTAATTGTGTAAGAAATCTCTTTGTGCCTAAGACTCTTATTTGCTCACATGTGTACTTAAAGTCTTGAATTGAAATGCCTTGTTGTTGATAAACCTTGGTGGTGTTTGAAAGCAAAAGAAGTGAGCATGAGATATGAAACACGGCCAACGTGCCGATAATGATATTACAATATAGGCCGCTAGTGCCAATAAAATTAAGAGAAGTGTAAAAGACATTGAAATGAGCTACAAATTCCTTAAATAATAAATGCCTTGGGAGTATCGTTAGTCTCCCAACTTAAAATATTGAAACTTGCTTGAAATTTATTCTTTCTCCTAACTTGGTACTTTAATATTGATGAGGCCCTCAATGATTTCATATTTCTTTATCATTGTATTGTTACTCGTTCTAGTGAGGGGATGTTTAGTTAATACTAGTACTATTCCATATATACTAACGTCCCTTTTGTCGGGGGTGCTGCATCTTTAATGGATGCAGGTGGTTGTACAACGGCGACATTGATCAGTGATAGCAGTACACCCTCTCCTCAGCTAACTTGGTGAGCCCTACTTCATATCGGGGTCCTGTATCTTTTATCCTTTGTACATAGCATTTTGAGGTATAGTCGAGGCCTTGTCGCCGTCATTGTCATAACACTCTTTGGTTTATGTTAGAGACTCCGTAGACATGGTGTGGGTTGTATATTGATGTTGGGAAATTCAAACTAAAATTTTTGTATTTGTATCACATGTTCCACTTCAAACTATGAACGTGTAATGTATTTTGATACTTATAAATGAAATAACCAATGGTAATAAGATGGTGTTGTTCACGTGACCTTCTTACTACCTGATTAATGAAATGTACCCTCTCTTTATTCATGGGTGAGTCAGGTAGATGACATTGTGCAGGCTTGCTCGACCGGGGTATCTCGGTTGAGCTCCAGTCACGCTCCCTGAGGTCGGGGCGTGACAAGCTTGGTATCAGAGCCTAAGGTTTTAAAGTGTCCTAGGATGTCTCGGAATAGTGCCTAGTAGATACCTTATCGATGTGTTGTCGACCACATCTATAAGTAGGAGACTACTTGGGTATTCAGGAATAATATCCTTCTTTGATGTTCTAGATCGTGCGGTAGAGATGATTGTATGACTATTCCTCCTCTAACTCGTGCATTGCTCTAATTTTCAGTACATGGCACCTAGGAAGAAAGCAAGAACTTGCTAAGGAGCCAATGCCACCCAGGAGTGGCAGTGGATTATTTACTTGATGATGCGGGCGAGCGCCCGAGGGGTGAGAATATTCCCCCGACTACTACACTGCCTGAGTTTGCTACTCCTGGTCAGACTGCACCTGTGCCTACACCTACTGATGGTGCAACTGTGAGACCCCGGGTGTTTCTCTCTTCTCTTACGTAATATACGTAACGTGGCGTGGTTATATTAGGTATATATGATTGGGTATAGCATATTGGGAGAATAAGACTGGAAATGTGTGGTAATATCAAGGAACTAAACTAAAGCTTTAAGTCAAAGGAATCCCTTAAACAAAGGTTCATGGTTAAAGAAATGGCTCGGGTAGCACCCCGCGCGTTCGGAAGATTTAAGTTAACTTGCACCTGTGGGATAAGACTAAGAGTGTATAATATGCTAAGAATAATGTGTTATGAGGCATTATAATATCACACTGGTCACACGTTAAGTTTTGGAGTCAAGCAAGTTGCGAAATAAAGGTCGGCAAAAGTTATCGTAAATTTCTCTAATAAATTTTCTAAACTTTGGGTCAAATGTATCAGATCATTTCTCCCAATATATAAAGAGTTATGGGACTCAAAACCTACCAAATTGAAGGTCTACGAGTCTAGTTTGCAACCAAAGAAATCTCACATCAAACTGACATTGGAGTAAAACGTTATGACTCTTTTACCGCGGACTGTCCGGGCTGAAATCGGGTCGCGAACCGGGTCGGGTCAAACAAATGGTATAAGTCGGAAAATCCGACTTTTAAGACCCCAAAACATTTTATCTTCGTCCCAAAACAGTGAGAAAGCTTAAGAGAGGGTTTCATGGTGTTCTTGAGTGATTAAGGTGCGTTTTTAACGATTTCTATCGTTAAAGTTTGCCCCCGTGCCTAGAAGCGCAATCTCTACGCTTTGCAATCGTTTTCCCCTTCTATTAGCTGTGCTTGGAGCTATTTTTGAAATATAGGAAATTGTTGTTCTTGCTGGTTCTTCAGGATTTATACTTGGTTTGCCAAGGTAATCATCTTGGGACTCTTTTATGATCGTTTTTACAAAGTTCTACGGGCGTTTCGTCAAGTTAGGGTCATATGATAAATCTGCCGATTTAAACTCATTTATGAACTGTTTATAGGTGCGTATAAGCTGATATATATATAGTGGTTTCGAAGCTTAGGACGTAAGGAACAACTTTCGTGAAGGAACTACAAGCATTCGGACGTTCGTTGGAGAGGTATGTTAAGGCTAAGCTTCGTCCTTCCTTTTAGCATGAATTTTGGGAAATTCCTAAGACGCCAAATGTGATATTTTACTATTCTGTTGCTAGAAAGACCTTCTGTGAAAGGAATTGGTATCGTAGCTGAAGTATTTTCATGATGCTATTAGGTTGATATTCCACTCGTTCGGTTAAAAAGGGTATTCGACATCTATATATGTCATTTTGTCGGCTTTCTTAAATATATGTCCATATATATGAATTCTTATTCGTCTTTGGGTTGTGTGACTTAAAAATAAAGGCATTTAGTATTTGTGATCAATCCTTCTTCCTTGTTAAAGTGTATTTTTAAAATCTCTAAAGTGACTCGTCGATTTCAAAATTCTCAAATATAATTTTTATGTTTAAACTACTAAAACATTTAATTTTTTTTGAAATACTTTCTTTTACTAATTAACAAGAAATCAGGTATAAGGACTAAGTGAAGCACCTTAAGCTTTTTATGAACATATTCAGAGTTAAGTTATCTTTCTAAAAGTCGAGTTAAGTTTTCAAACTTATAAAAAAAAGATATGAGGTTCCACAAGACATTTGTATGCGATACGAATGTGATTATGAGATTATGAGAATAAGAGTACCAATGAGCCAAGGTTGGCTAAGTTCTTGTTATGGCCTATTATGTGCATTCAAAGTTCATATCATACATGACATATTATTCATGGACTTCGAGCTATAATCGGAGGTAAGGGGCCTATTTGCCCGAAAGACTATATATATTGTACAGATGGCCACAGGTTGGCAATATGATACCGGTTAGCTACCGGGAGAGACCGCCATTGCTAGCATTCGGTTGGGTTTGTCATGCATTTACATCAATATATATGTATTCACGACATACGATTACACGAGCATACCATGCATATTTTATTACTATGAGGTCGGATGTCGGCCATGGAGGCTATCAGAGTTTCAGTGTCAGGTGGTATCTTTATTACCTTTTTACATCAGCTATGTATGATTCTACTTTCTGCCTTAGATACCAGTACATTTTTATTCGTACTGATGTCCCGTTGCCTGGGGACACTGCATTTTTGTTTCGTGCGTGCAGGTCCAGGTAGGGACTCTGATCGACCCCTCTGCTAGGATTTCGGGGTTCAGCTGTGAGTTGGTAAGCTCCACCTCTTCCTGGAGCTTTCATAGGATGGTTACTTTTGTTGTACAATTTGGGTATAGTTGGGGCCTTATCCCGACAGTGCTTATGACACTCTTAGAGGCTATTGTGGACACAATATTCTGGGTTTCTTTTTGGTGCTTTCAGTCTCCAGCCCATAGGCTTGGCATGTATATATAGGTGTGTAGGCATGTATGTCTTCAGTCGCGGCCTCGTCAGCCAGCTAGTATTTTATTATTTTGGCTTGTCTACCTATGTTTATATGGCTTATTGTTATTCATGTCATAACCTTACGGTCCAGGCTTAGCATTTCAGATGTTGTGCTGCCCGATCTGTTGGGCCCCCAGTCTAGTTAGCTAGTATGTTTAGTGGCTAACTCGATCGAATACAGTATCGAGTGCCAGTCGTGCCTCCCCTAGTTTGGGGCGTGACAAACTTGGTATCAGAGCAGGTCGTATCCCAGGGAGTCCACAAGCCGTGTCTAGTAGAGTCTTGCTTATGGGTGTGTTGTGCACCACACTTATAATCAGGAGGCTATGAGGCATTTAGGAATGGTTACATTTCTTTCAATTAATAGATCGTGCTATAGAGCGAAGTTATAAGAACATATGAAATCTAAATCGTGCTTTGTGTTTCCTATCTAACAGACTACCTACGCTCAGGAGATGGCACAGCGAGAGATAGGTATGGATCCGGGAAAAGGTACCAGTCGTTCCCTACCGGGTCAGAGGGATAGATTTCCCTTAGAGGCTCACAGTGAGTCTCCAGTACCCCTAGTTTCAGCTTCCCCAGCACTTGTTGGAGCCCAGGGAGATGCAGTACCCCCAGCCTCACCAGTTCCATTGGTACCTGAGGCAGCTAGAGACACAGGACCTCCAGCACCTATTGTTCCCCCATCAGAGATTGGGGAGCAGGGGATGAGGGAGGTTATTCAGTTGCTGACTAGGATGGTTTCTATTCATGAGCGATAGCTAGAGTCAGGAGCAGATGCCCGGAGAGATCGGATAGGAAGCTCGATGGTACGAGAGTTTCTTCACTTGGCCCCTCCATTATTTACAGGATCCAGTTCCACTGAGGATCCCCAGGACTTTATAGACCATATGTATAGAGTATTGAGGGTGATGCATGACTCCGTCACCAAGGCTGTGGAGTTGGCTTCTTTTCGACTACGTGATGTAGTCGTCCTATGGTATGAGGCATGGGAGAGATCTAGAGGACCTGATGCTCCGCCAGTAGAGTGGGAGGACTTCTCTGAGGCTTTTTTAGCCTATTATTTGCCACGGGAGGTTCGGGAGGCCCGTCTTGACCAGTTTCTTAGCCTAAAGTAGGGGGATATGAGTGTGAGGGATTATAGTCATAAGTTTAATTCTTTGGCAAGGTATGCACCAGATATAGTACGTACCATAAGGGCTAGAGTTCATCATTATGTGGATGGTTTGGGGGATCATCTGATTAGAGACTGTAGGGTTGCATCCCTATCGGATGATGTAGATATTTCCCGCATACAGGCTTTCGCTCAGACTACAGAGGACCTTTCCCGTCGGATTCGTGATACTCGCAGGAATAGGGAGCAGAGTAAGAGGGCTCGTACTATAGGGTCTTATAGGGAGCCACGAGTTGATTTTAGGCCCCCACTCCATCGATATCCACCTCGGTCAGTAGGTAGTTTCCCACCACAGATGCAGGGCCAGCGGTTTGATCGTCATATTCAGTTAGGACCGGGGCAGAGCTCAGGCTAGCCTGAGGGCCATCGACAGGAGCGTTCTGCACAGATGAGACAGCTTACTCCTCCATGTACTCAGTGCGGTAAGCTGCACACCGGGCAATGTAGACAGGGTTCGAGTGCATATTTTCATTGTGGGCAGATAGGACATTATATTAGCCGGTGCCCGGGGTTAGGCAGAGGTACACCAGCTCAGCCTTTAGGATTCACAGCAGCCTCTTCGCCCTCAGTCCGTGCTCCCCGACCAGGTCCACAGTCTACTCAGGGCCGTGGTAGGGGGAGAGGTGGAGGAGACACCTCAGGTTCTAGTGGTGGCCAGAACCGCTTTTATGTACTCATAGGCCGACAGGATTCAGAGGCATCCCCAGATGTTGTCACAGGTATATTGACAATACATTCTCATGCCATTTATGCATTGATGGATCCCGGCTCTACATTTTCATATATTACTCCATTTATTGCTGGTAAGCTTGACATGAGATCTGAGTTGTTGCCACAGCCAGTTGAGGTATCTACGCCAGTTGGCGACTCTATTGTAGCTAATCATGTCTATCGAGATTGTACAGTGTTAATTAATGACCGTCCAACCTCTGTTGATTTAGTTGAATTGGTTATGCTAGACTTCGATGTCATTATGGGTATGGATTGGTTGGCAACTTGTTATGCTAATATTGATTGTCGTGCAAAGTTGGTCCGATTTCATTTTCCTGGTGAGCTTGTCCTTGAATGGAAAGGTAATGCAGCCACGCCCAAGGGTAAGTTTATTTCATACCTTAGGGCTCGGAAGTTTATTGCTAAAGGTTGTATATACCATCTGGTTCATGTTAGGGATATAGATAAGGAGCCAACGACTCTTTAGTCGGTTCCTATTGTGAATGAATTCCTGACGGTATTCCCTGACGAGCTTCCAGGAATTCCCTCCGAAAGGGAAATCGATTTCGCTATAAATTTGCTTCCTGATGCGCAGCCTATATCCATTCCTCCCTACAGAATGGCTCCTGCAGAGCTAAGGGAATTGAAGGAACAACTAAAGGACTTGCTCGATAAAGGCTTTATTAGGCCAAGTACATCCCCATAGGGTGCTCCGGTGCTCTTTGTTCGAAAGAAAGATGGGTCCTTGCGGATGTGCATTGACTACAGGCAACTAAATAAAGTCACTATCAAGAATAAGTATCCTCTTCCACGGATTGATGACTTGTTCGACCAGTTACAAGGTGCCAAATGCTTTTCGAAGATCAACTTGTGATCCGGTTATCATCAGCTACGAGTCAGGGATATTGATATCCCAAAAATAGCATTTAGGACGAGGTATGGCCATTTTGAATTCCTTGTCATGTCTTTCGGGCTTACAAATGCCCCAGCAACCTTTATGGATCTTATGAACCGGGTATTCAAACCATTCTTGGATGAATTTGTGATTGTGTTTATTGACGACATCCTGATATATTTACGATCGAAAGCCGAGCATGCGGACCACTTGCGAGCTGTATTGCAGACTCTCCAGGACTACAGGTTATATGCTAAATTCTCTAAATGTAAATTTTGGCTAACTTCTGTAGCTTTTCTTGGTCATGTTATTACCGGCGATGGTATCAAGGTTGATGGCCAAAAGATTGAAGCTGTGATGACTTGGCCGAGGCCCTTGAATCCGACAGAGGTTCGTAGCTTTTTAGGCTTGGCAGGGTATTACCGAAGGTTTGTGGAGGGATTTTCCTCTATCTCTGCACCATTGACGAAACTGACACATAAGGGAGCTAAGTTTCAGTGGACTGAGGCATGTGAACAAAGTTTTCAGGAACTAAAGAAAAGGCTTACTACGGCACCTGTCTTGACTCTTCCGGATGGCACCGAGGGTTATGTTGTATATTGTGATGCCTCGAGAATTGGCCTAGGTTGTGTTCTTATGCAGCATGGTAAGGTTATCGCGTACGCCTCCAGACAGTTGCGAAAACATGAACAGAAATATCCTACGCATGATCTTGAGTTAGCTACAGTTGTATTTGCCCTAAAGATTTGGCGGCATTATCTATATGGGGTTCATATTGATGTTTTCACCGACCACCAGAGCCTTCAGTATTTATTTAAACAGAGGGAGCTGAACCTATGACAAAGAAGATGGCTAGAATTACTAAAGGACTATGATGTTGATATTTTATATCATCCCAGCAAAGCTAATATTGTTGCTGATGCCCTTAGCCGGAAGTCCATGGGCAGTCTAAGCCATGTTGAAGTTGATAAGGTCAAGATGACCAAATATCTATGCCAGCTAGCTAGTTTGCAGGTGCGTTTGGTAGATGCAAAGGGTGGACACATTCTCGTTTAGAATACGGCAAAATCTTCTTTTGTTACTGAAGTGAAAGAGCGACAACACGAGGATCCTGAGCTTATAAAACTAAGGGAAAGTATTCCACAGCAGCGACAACCTTTATTTGAGCTAACTGGAGATGGAGTCCTTAGATACCAGGGCCGCTTATGTGTACCGTCATTAGGAAAGCTCCGTGCCAAGATTCTTTCGGAGGCCCATTATTCTAGATATGCAGTTCATCCCGGAGCGACAAAGATGTATCGGGACCTTTGACAGATCTATTGGTGGAATGGAATGAAAAAAGATATCGCGGCGATGGTAGCCCAATGTCCCAACTGCCAGCAAGTTAAAGCCGAACATCAGAGGCCTGGAGGCCTAACTCAGTGTATTGAGCTTCCATTATGGAAATGGGACATGATAAATATGGACTTCATCACTGGTTTGCCTCGCACTCCACGGAGGTATGATTCTATTTGGGTAATTATTGATAGGCTTACAAAATCTGCTCATTTCCTGCCAGTCAGGAAGACATATTCAGCCGAGGATTATGCCAAGCTTTACATTCGAGAGATTGTTCGCCTTCACGGAGTGCCATTATCTATTATCTCTGATCGAGGGGCTCAATTTATAGCATATTTTTGGAAATCTTTTCAGAAGGGTCTAGGCACGCAGGTAAATGTTAGCACCGCTTTTCATCCGCAAACTGATGGACAGGCAGAGCGTACTATTCAGACAGTTGAGGATATGTTACGTGCCTGCGTGCTATATTTTAAAGGAAGTTGGGATGATCATCTACCTCTTATTGCGTTCGCTTATAATAACAGCTTCCAAGCTAGTATTCAGATGGCTCCTTACGAAGCACTATATAGGCGGAAGTGTAGGTCGCCGATCGGTTGGTTCGAGGTCAGGGAAGCAGAGTTACTAAGTCCTAACTTAGTCCAGCAAGCAATGGAAAAGGTAAAACTTATTAGAGACCGGCTGCGTACAGCACAAAGTCGGCAAAAGTCTTATGCAGATGTTCGACGACGAGACTTAGAGTTAGATGTAGAAGATTGGGTTTTCCTGAAAGTATCGCCTATGAAGGGCGTCATGCGATTTGGAAAGAAGGGGAAGCTCAGCCCCAGGAATGTTGGACCGTATAAGATTATTCGGAGGATTGGTAGGGTGGCGTACAAGCTTGATTTGCCTTTAGAATTGGAAGCAGTCCATCCTGTGTTTCATGTATCTATGTTGCGAAAGTGCATTGGAGATCCTTCACGTATTACGCCCATTGAGGATATTCACATTGCTGAAGACTTATCTTATGCAGAGGTACCAGTAGTTATTTTAGATCGGCAGGTAAGGAAGCTTCGAACTAAAGAAGTGGCTTCCGTGAAAGTGTTATGGCGAAATAACAACATCGAGGAAATGACCTGGGAAGTTGAGGAGGAAATGAGGAAGAAGTACCCCCACCTATTTATGACTTAAGGTGAGTCGTATTTAAATAATTTCCAATTATTTCTTTACAGCAACTTAATTGGATTTTAAATAACTTGAAAGTGCAATTTAAATTTCTTATTGCGAGATAGCTATACGAAGCCTAGTAGTTGGAATCTTTAGAATTTGATTTATGCTTTGCAAATGTAACAAATATAGCCTCGCAAATAACGTATTAGCGGACAAGAAATGAAACCAAAGAATTGAATTGACCCATTCGCGGACGAATGTTCTTAAGGGGGAGACTGTGAGACCCCGGGTGTTTCTCTCTTCTCTTACGTAATATACGTAACGTGGCGTGGTTATATTAGGTATATATGATTGGGTATAGAACATTGGGAGAATAAGACTGAAAATGTGTGGTAATATCAAGGAACTAAACTAAAGCTTTAAGTCAAAGGAATCCCTTAAACAAAGGTTCATGGTTAAAGAAATGGCTCGGGTAGCACCCCGCACGTTCGGAAGGTTTAAGTTAACTTGCACCTGTGGGATAAGACTAAGAGTGTATAATATGCTAAGAATAATGTGTTATGAGGTATTATAATATCACACTGGTCACACGTTAAGTTTTGGAGTCAAGCAAGTTGCGAAATAAAGGTCGGCAAAAGTTATCGTAAATTTCTCTAATAAGTTTTCTAAACTTTGGGTCAAATGTATCAGATCATTTCTCCCAATATATAAAGAGTTATGGGACCCACAACCTACCAAATCGAAGGTCTACGAGTCTAGTTTGCAACCAAAGAAATCTCACATAAAACTGACATTGGAGTAAAACGTTATGACTGTTTTACCGCGGACTGTCCGGGCTGAAATCGGGTCGCGAACCGGGTCGGGTCAAACAAATGGTATAAGTCGGAAAATCCGACTTTTAAGACCCAAAAACATTTCATATTCGTCCCAAAACAGTGAGAAAGCTTAAGAGAGGGTTTCATGGTGTTCTTGAGTGATTAAGGTGCATTTTTAACGATTTCTATCGTTAAAGTTTGCCCTCGTGCCTAGAAGCGCAATCTCTACGCTTTGCAATCGTTTTCCCCTTCTATTAGCTGTGCTTGGAGCTATTTTTGAAAGATAGGAAATTGTTGTTCTTGCTGGTTCTTCAGGATTTATACTTGGTTTTCCAAGGTAATCATCTTGGGACTCTTTTATGATCGTTTTTATAAAGTTCTACGGGCGTTTCGTCAAGTTAGGGTCATATGATAAATCTGCCGATTTAAACTCGTTTATGAACTGTTTATAGGTGCGTATAAGCTGATATATATAGTGGTTTCGAAGCTTAGGACGTAAGGAACAACTTTCGTGAAGGAACTACAGGCATTCGGACGTTCGTTGGAGAGGTATGTTAAGGCTAAGCTTTGTCCTTCCTTTTAGCACGAATTTTGGGAAATTCCTAAGACGCCAAATGTGATATTTTACTATTCTGTTGCTAGAAAGACCTTCTGTGAAAGGCATTGGTATCGTAGCTGAAGTATTTTCATGATGCTATTAGGTTGATATTCCACTCGTTCGATTAAAAAGGGTATTCGACATCTATATATGTCATTTTGTCGGCTTTCTTAAATATATGTCCATATATATGAATTCTTATTCGTCTTTGGGTTGTGTGACTTAAAAATAAAGGCATTTAGTATTTGCGATCAGTCCTTCTTCCTTGTTAAAGTGTATTTTAAAATCTCTAAAGTGACACGTCGATTTCAAAATTCTCAAATATAATTTTTATGTTTAAACTACTAAAACATTTGATTTTTTTTTGAAATACTTTCTATTACTAATTATCAAGAAATCAGGTATAAGGACTAAGTAAAGCACCTTAAGCTTTTTATGAACATATTTAGAGTTAAGTTATCTTTCTAAAAGTCGAGTTAAGTTTTCAAACTTATAAAAAAAAGATATGAGGTTCCACAAGACATTTGTATGCGATACGAATGTGATTATGAGATTATGAGAATAAGAGTACCAATGAGCCAAGGTTGGCTAAGTTCTTGTTATGGCCTATTATGTGCATTCAAAGTTCATATCATACATGACATATTATGCATGGACTTCGAGCTATAATCGGAGGTAAGGGGCCTATTTGCCCGAAAGACTATATATATTGTACAGATGGCCACAGGTTCAATATGATACCGGTTAGCTACCGGGAGAGACCGCCATTGCTAGCATTTGGTTGGGTATGTCATGCATTTACATCAATATATATGTATTCACGACATACGATTATTTCATCGATCATTTCTTGCCTGACGAGCCTAAGGCATCCCGTGCCACCAAGTTTGAAAGCCTGAAACAAGGTAGCATGAGTGTGTGGGAGTATCATATGAGATTCGCGTGCTTGTACAAATTTTCCATCTACATGTTGCCCCTATGGAGGCTAGAGTGCGTCGGTTTGTGCAGGGCCTTAGCCCCTTGGTTATTAATGAGGCCGCAACAAATGCCTTGAATTCTAATATGAATTATGGTAAGATGGTGGCATTTGCTCAAGCCACACAGACCTGCAAATTAAGGAACAGAATAGAGCGAGAGGGTAGCAATAAGGCCCGGTCTACGGGCAACTTTGGTGGTTCTTCTTGTGGTTGTGGTGGTAGGTCATCATTCAGGGGAGGGTCATCAGGGCCATCCCAGTCCTTTGCTCAGTCTTCAGTCAGTGCACAGCCATCAGGGCCCTGTCAGCAGCAGTGGAGCCGTTTTAGGCCCGGTCAGGGCAACAGGGGATCTTACCAGCAGGGTTGGCCTGGAGGGAGATTTTGACAGCAGCATAGGCCCCCATGCCCTAGGTGTAGGAATATGCACTTTGGGGCTTGCTTTATAGACCAGACCATATGCTACGGGTGTGGTATGAGGGGTCATATTCAGAGGGATTATCGTTTGTCCCACCATAGCAGGGGGCAGAGGAGCAACACATCCCGCCTGTTTTGCAACTACTACATCCACAACACCTTCTCTAGCTCGAGGCACCCCAGCACCCGTAGGGAGTGGTGCATCTAGGGGTGGTTCACAGATTTCAGGAGAAACCAACCGTTTATATGCTATGAGGGGTTGTCAGAGTTCAAAGGCTTCTCCAGATGTTGTCACAGGTATATTGACTGTCCAATCTCGTGATGTATATGCCTTTATTTATCCCGGTTCCATTTTGTCATATGTCACTCCTTAAGTTTCTATGGAGTTTGGGATAGAACCGGAACAGCTTCATGAGTCGTTCTCTGTATCTACTCCAATTGGAGAGTCTATTGTGGTCGCACAGGTTTATAGAGATTGTGTTGTCATGGTGCGTGGTCGAGACACCATGGCTAATCTCATTGAATTGGGGATGGTTGATTTTGATGTAATAATTGGGATGAACTGGATTTATTCATGTTTTGCCAATATTGATTGCCGAACTAGGACTGTTAGGTTTGAATTTCCAAATGAGCCAGTTATTAATGGAAAGGGGATGATGTGGTGCCAAAGGGTAGGTTTATTTCTTACCTTAAGGCTACCAAGATGATCAACAAGGGGTGTATTTATCATTTGGTCCGGGTTACGAACACCGACGCTGAGGCACCCACACTTGAGTCTGTACCAGTTGTGAATGAATTTCCGGAGGTCTTTCCGAAAGAGCTCCATTGGATCCCACCAGACAGGGAGATTGACTTTGGGATTGATGTGATGTCGGGCACGCAACCTATATCTATTCCACCCTACATAATGCCACCGATAGAATTGAAGGAGCTAAAGGAACAATTGAAGGATTAGTTACAGAAAGGTTTCGTTCAGCCGAGTATGTCGCATTGGGGCGCACCTGTCCTCTTTGTGAGAAAGAAGGATGGTCACTGAGAATGTTTATCGACTATCGGCAGCTCAACAAAGTCACGATCAAGAATAAGTACATACTACCAAGGATAGATGACTTGTTTGAACAATTGCAGGGCGCTAAATACTTCTCCTATCACCAATTGAAGATCATGGAGCAGGATATTCCAAAAACATCTTTCAGGACCCGGTATGGGCAATTTGAATTTATGGTAATGTCTTTTGGGTAACAAATTGCCTGGTAGCTTTCATAGATCTTATGAATCGACTCTTCAATCCTTTTCTTGACTCTTTCGTGATAGTGTTTATTGACGATATCCTTGTATATTTGCGAAGTCAAGCGGACCATGTCGGTCATCTCAGGGCAGTTCTATAGACTCTATGTCAGCATAAGTTGTATGCGAACTTTTTGAAATGTGAATTTGGCTTGAATCTGTCATATTCTTACCTGTTAAGGTTACCGACACAGTGGAACAGTATGCCCAGTTGTATATCCAGGAAATAGTCAGGCTGCATGGCACTCCAGTTTCCATCATTTCTGATCGGGGGCACAGTTCACAACTAACTTTTGGAAGAAATTTCAGCAAGGGTTGGGTACTCAGGTAAATCTTAGTACAACTTTCCACCCATAGACCGACGGGCAAGCAGAGCGGACTATTCAAACACTTGAGGATATGTTCCGCCCTTGTGTTATAGACTTCATAGGTAGGTGGGATGATCACTTACCACTCATAGAATTTACCTACTATAACAGTTATCACGCTAGCATTCAGATGGCACCATTCTAGGCTTTACATGGTATGATATGCAGATCTCTCATTGGATGTTTCGAGATTGGGGAAACAGAGTTGATAGGACAAAACCTCGTGTATCAGGCTATATAAAAGGTTAAGATCATTAAGAAGCGGTTGAAAACTGCTCATAGCCGTCAGAAGTCCTATTCGGATGTTCGTCGTAGGGATTTGGAGTTCAAAGAAGATGATTGGGTATTCTTGAAGGTTTCCCCTATGAAGGGTATAATGCAATTTGGTAAGAAAGAAAAATTGAGTCTGAGATATGTCGGACCGTACATAATCATTCAGAGGATTGATTAGATGGATTACATACTAGAACTACCTCCAGAGATATCTTTAGTGTACCTGGTGTTTCATGTATCCATGTTCAAGAGGGTGGTTGGAGATCTGTCGCTTAATGTTCCGGTTGAGACTATTAAGTTTAATAAAGAATTGACCTATGAAGAAATCCTAGTTGCCATTCTTGATAGGCAAGTTCAAAAGTTGAGGAACAAAAAAATTTCCTCCGTGAAAGTGTTATGGCGAAGCCAACAAGTCGAAGAGGCCACCTGGGAAGCCGAGAAAGAGATGAAGAAGAAGTATCCTCATTTGTTTGAATAGCTATGTAATCGATTCTATGAAATTGTTCCCTGTGAATTATGTATCATTTGTATAGTTGATATTAAGGGTGTTCCTTTTTGGTAATATACTGCTCGTGATGCCACGGTTGGCATTGTTTTTATGTTGTGTTGCGTCGTTAGTTCATGTATATGTTGTTAGGACTGGTTTTGGGATTCTCTAGCAGGTGGATAAGCCCAATTACAGGGGAGGCTCTGGTGAAATATTTGGAAATTTAGGGAGTTAGTCAATAGTTAGGAATTGTTGGTGTGTGTTATAGCAGCTAAGTCACATTGGTTTCTAATAGAGGAGTTTGGCCTTCATTCGAGGACGAATCATCTTAAGCGAGGGAGGATGTAAGGCCCCAAAAAACTTCACCTAAAACTTGGGGTTTCATGATACCAAGATAGACTTATGTGTCGATGATTGTAGAGATTCTTCGTGGCGAGCTAGCTCGACGTGGTACAGACTTTTTGGATTGAGCAACGCGTTGTGGAGTTGAAAAATATTTTGGCAGAGTAGGGCGTTTCTGCAGTCAGTTCTGCTGTCGCAGAACTGATCTGCAGACCGTAGATCCGTCGCAGAGTGAAGCAGGGAACTGGGAAATTTTGGGATGATATTTTGCGGCCAATTATGCGGCCGCATAATCATTTTTCGGCCGCACAATCCATCGCAGATCCAACATAAATATTTTCAGAGGGAAGTTCAGCGGCGCATTATGCGACCGCAGAATGGTTCTGCGGATTGCAGACCGGTCGGAGAGTAAAGTAGAAATGCCCAGTTTCGGAGGGCCATTATGCGGTCCATTTTGCAGACCGCAGAAGCGTTATGCGGTCGCATGTGCGACCGCAGATCTGCATCGGGGCTTCATTTTTCGAATTTTTTTACCCGACCCTATTTCGATATATTGAAGTAAAGGGCCAGTTTTAAAGCCAAAATCTGATATTTCTAGAGAGAAGGAGTGCCATAGAGTGAGAGGGGAAGTTCCTAAGCTTATCATTCATCACTTCTTGCTCAAAGTTGAAGAATTCACAAGAAAAACTCACTAGGTCTTCATCCTAGAGGTAAGATTCTACTCTCTAGCCCTCAATTCAGGGATTTAATTAGAAATAGGTAATGAGAAAAGCAATTCTTGGGTGTGGAAGTTGTTCGTTATGCATGCATGTACCATCAAGGATAGTGGGAAGATTGTTAAGCTCATTTGGGTAAACTTTGGGTAGTGGGATGAAGGAATCCACCATAGGAGGACCTTTAAACCTTAATGCATACCTAGTGTTTGATAAAATGCTCAAGTGAGCTGGAACTATGAATTTCTTCCTAATTTATATTCAATTTTGCTATATCTCTAAATAGATCAAAATTGCTAGGATTTCTGGAACCGTTTAATGAGTTAAGAAAAGCTCAAAGCGAGGTATGTTGGCTAAATCTCTCTCTTAGAATTGAATCCCACGTTGTTCTTGTAAGCCCCGGATTGATCATTATAAATGTGACTATTCCGAATGCTTCTATCTTATTGTGTTATCCTTCGGGAATGTGATCTAAGTATGTGTTATGTGTTAACATGTTATAACTCCAAGGCGTGATTCTAATGAAAGCTATTATGTCAAATTGTGTAAGAAATCTCTTTGTGCCTAAGATTCTTATTTGGTCACATGTGTACTTAAAGTCTTGAATAGAAATGCCTTATTGTTGATAACCCATAGTGGTGTTTGAAAGCAAAAGATGTGAGCATGAGATATGAAACACGACCAACGTGCCGAGAATAATATTACAATAGAGGCCACTAGTACCAATGAAATGAAGAGAAGTGTAAAAGACATTGAAATGAGCTGCAAATTCCTTAAATAATAAATGCCTTGGGAGTATCGTTTAGTCACCGAGATAGGGTAGGTTGGAATGACCTAACCCCAAAACTACACGTACCGGTATAGGAGTGAGTGGGGGGGGGGGGGGTAAAATCCCCATGTGAGGTGGTGAGAGTTTTCCCCGAATATGGGATGCGATTGATGTGTTGAGATAATTCCCCTTAAATAGGATGAGATGATTGCTAGCGAAATGTGAGGTGACGTTAACTCACACGGTATTGTGGTGAGACGGCTTAGCCGATCGGGCTGAGATCGGACGCCATGCCGCGCACATGGTGGTATTGTGAGTGGACGTCTCGGGTGAGACTGCTTAGCCGATCGGGTTGAGATCGAACTCCGTGCTAAAAGCACGGTGGTGTATCGGTACTAAAGATCTCCCAACTTAAAATATTAAAACTTGCTTGAAATTTATTCTTTCTCCTAACTTGGTACTTTAATGTTGATGAGGCCCTCAATGATTTCATATTTCTTTATCATTGTACTGTTACTTGTTCGATTGAGGGGATGTTTAGTTTTTATACTAGTACTATTCCATATGTACTAACGTCCCTTTTACCGGGGGCACTACATCTTTAATGCATGCAGGTGGTTCCACAGCGTGCGGTATTGAACAATGATAGCAGTACACCCTCTCTTCAGCTAACTAGGTGAGCCCCACTTCATTTCGGGGTCCTGTATCTTTTGTCCTTTGTACATAGCATTTTGAGGTATAGTCGGGACCTTGTCGCCATCATTGTCATAACACTCTTTGGTTTATGTTAGAGACTCCATACACATGGTGTGGGTTGTATATTGGTGTTGGAAAAGTCAAACTAAAAATGTTATATTTGTATCACATGTTCCACTTCAGACTATGAATGTGTAATGTATTTTGAGACTTATAAATGAAGTAACCAATGGTAATGAGATGGTGTTGTTCACGTGACCTTCTTATTATCTGATTAATGAAATGTACCCTCTCTTTATTCATGGGCGAGTCGGGTAGACGACATTGTGCATGCTTGCTCGACCGGAGTATCTCGGTTGAGCGCTGGTCGTGCTCCCCGAGGTCGGGGCGTGACAAATTATTTCTTTAACTAAAAGTTTATTTGGTTAATTTTATAAGTACTTTATTTGTTAATATACATCATTTACATTTCATCTAGTCATCAAAAAATATAATTTTCGTAAACTTTGCTTTTTCACACCTTTATACATATTCTATTATACATAGAAGCTTATATTTTTACCATGTGACGCTCATATTTAATCATTCTTCATTCAAATTACTTTCATAATTCATTGTAAATAATAATTAATTAGTTTCTACATAAACCCTCGTTTAATTAATCAAGTCCTATCAGGAATCACACTTTGTGGATCTCGAGGAATGCCTAATATCTTCTCCTTGAGATAACTTGAAGTCTACCTAGAATCTAAATAGTTTTCACATACCAAAATTGGAAGTCACAAATAGCATAATTTAGGTGTCCTAGTGTACCTTAAATACTAGGTGGCAACTCCAAACTCTAATTAACCTTGTAAAGTCTTATACGTTGTATTTTATTTTGACCCGTGCAAAATAGGGTGCAACACCAATGCATACAATATTATTTTTATTTACTAATATATGATGACTAGATTTGGAAAAATGGCAAAAATAAGTCTTTATGTATGGGGATAGGTTCAAAGTGGTCTCTTAAATATACTTTTGAGCAGTTTTAATTATTTAAATTTGACAAACTTAGCACTTTTCAAAATTTGGTTATTTTGAAAAGTGTTTTAAAAAAAGTACTTTAATCTTATAGAAATTTTTGTTTCTTTATTAGTTTGTAATAGTGCATTTTATTCATCTTTTCGTAAGTTAAATTGAGATGAGAGAGTTGTCTAAGCCTAATAAACTCTATGTTCTGCAGAATAGTTATAGCTATCCATTTTTACAAAAGATATGATACAAATGCACTTGGTGCTCTGTAGTGCTATTGAGGCGTATGAAATTGGACTGTTCAGTTCTCCATAACTGTATAAACTCCCAAAAAGCCTACAACTATACATGTTATTCATAAACTAAGGGGGTTCAAAAGCGATCTCTGCTTTTTTCTTGGTAGATGTCCTCAAATTAAAGCTGGAATGGTCTATTTATCTAAGTTTATGAGTCCTTTGATTTATGAGGCAATCCAGCGTAGTCCAGAGATAACTGTGCTTGAGCTAAATCACAGCTCAAATTTTCTAGCTTGTCTGCAACCTGATTACTTTCTCATAAGCAATGCTTAATACGAAAGCTGCCTATTCCATTTGTGTTTTCAGCTCGTCTACTTCTTTAAGTCCTTTATGGAGTATTGTACCTGTCAAAAACACACTGAACAATAAGTTGAGAGTCATTTTCAGCCAAAATATATCGAAAATCATTAGAAAGACACTAGTTAGCGCCAAAGAGTAGGGCAAAAGCTTCTGCTCAATTGCTAGAACCAGGGCCAAGGGGTATGGAGTATGCATAAATCAGATTTTCACTGCGGTCTCTAATATTGCGAAAGCCGAATATATAGAGAGATTAAATTACAACTAATATATCTAAAGGTAGCTAATAAATGAGACAATAATAAAAAGAATACTAGAAATTAACGAGGTTCGGCAAAATTTGATTTTTGCCTAGTCCTCGAACATAATTAACTCAAACTTTATTTCACTCCAAAAATACAAGTGAAATACTACAAGAGAGAAAGAAGATTCAAATGGCTTAGGAGATAAGAAGACAAACGAGAGATGTTTACAAATGAACAAAACCCTTGCTATTTATAGAAGGAAAATTGCGTTAATAATGTCATGCATAACATCATATTAAGTATGATCATGCAATATAAATGCATCTACCAATTTCTTCCTAAAATATGGCTTCAAATGTTCACACTAGTTCACATTAATCTTGTCAAATTCAACATCTAATAATTCCCCCTCCTCCGCAAATTATATTCTTACAACCATCACATATGAGTTTGATTTCACAAGGGGAGGGGGAGGTTAATCCACCTTATTACTATGATGGTTTCCTTGAAGTGAATGATACTCCTCAAGACTTTAGCTATACTACTCTCTGTCACCCCTCCCTTCCAAATAATATATTGATCAGCAACTTTCCTGACTTTGCACATTGCATTTGAAGAGTGAGATTGCCTTGAATACCATCTTTTGATCACTTGGTGTATTTTGTGGTAATGTTTGTTCATAAGAAGCACTTTCTAAAGAGATTTATTGGTTATGAGGTTTCACAATTGCTTAAATGTAAACGTATTGCAGGTGTCTTTTAGTTTTCTCAAACTAACTCCTCCTTCATTATAACGAAAGTTAAATATATTTTCCCAGGTTGCCCAACAATGACATGTCTTCTCAGTAGATCCTCCCAAGAAGAATCTTGTCATCATACTCTTATAGCCCGTTTGGCCAAGCTGGAAAAATCAGCTTATTCTGAGAAGTATTTTTTTTTCAGAAGTACTTTTGGAAAAAAATAGTTTGTATTTGACTAATCAATTTGAAAAATACTTTTGAGCAATAGTTTGTGTTTGGCCAAGTTTTTCAAAAAATACTTTTAAGGACGTGAATAGACTTGCTTAGCAGTTAATATTATATAAGTAGATAAATAATCATAAATATTTATTATCAAGACAACAATTAAGTTTTTTCATTTTATTTAAGTAAAATATGAAAAAATAAATAAAAAGTAATTTATTCTTTCAAGATAATTTAAATATATCAAGAATCATTTAACAAATATAAAAGTATTCACCACAACAAAAATCACAAACATAATAGAAAATTATCCTAAAGATATTGTAAAGCTATTGCTAGAGAGAAGCGTGACTTGCTTGCCGAAGAGAATGTCTAATATCCTAAATATTAGGCTTAAAGTAGTAAGGTTATTTTGGCCAAACACTTCAAATTTTAAAAAAAGTATTTTTTTGAAAAAAAAAACTTTTGGCTCGTTGAAAAGCTTGGCCAAACATGCTATCAATTTGATTGAGAACTTCTTTGGAAGAATGAATTGTAGCTGGAAGATGCACAAATAAAACCAGGTTCACATGCTTAATTGACACAACCCTCCCACTTCTTGAGCGAACTTAGTATGCCATCCTAATATTTTTATTAAGAATTTTATTTATAAGGTTAGAGAAAATAACAATCTTCTTCCTCTTATATCTATGTATACCAACTAGAAAAATATATATATTCTCCGTTTTAATTTAAAAGACACGCTTTTTTTATTAATCTGTTAAAAAAAGAATGACATATTTCTATTTTTGAAAATAATTTAACTTTAAACTTTTTATTTTACTCACTTTATTCTTAATGAAAAGCTTTTATAGCCACACAAATGTCATGGTTCCACAAAGCACCTTAAGCTTTTAGGACAACATGTTTCAAAAGTCTTTTATTTCTTAAATTTTATTCCAAGTCAATTTACATCATCTTAATTGAAACGGAAAAAGTAATAAAGTCCGACAGACTATTCCTATAAAGATTCCTATTTTAACAGAAAATGAAATATTTTAGAGTTTGGACCCTTCAATTTGTGAAAATAGTACGGGCTACCTAGTTTTATTGACACAACCCTCCCACTTCTTGAGTGAACTTAGTATGCCATCCTAATAATTTTTATTAAGAATTTTATTTATAAGGTTAGAGAAAATAACAATCTTCTTCCTCCTGTATCTATGTATACCGACTAGAAAAATACATATACTCTCTGTTTTAATTTAAAAGACATACTTTTCTTATTAGTCTGTTTAAAAAAGAATGACATATTTCTATTTTTGGAAACAATTTGACTTATAAACTTTTTATTTTACTCACTTTATTCTTAATGAAAAGCTTTTATAGCCACACAAATGCCATGGTTCCACAAAACACCTTAAGCTTTTAGGACAACATGTTTCAAAAGTCTTTTGTTTTTCTTAAATTTTATTCCAAGTCAATCTAAATCATTGAAATTGAAACGGAAAAAATAATAAAGTCCGAGAGACTATTCCTATAAAGATTCCTATTTTAACAGAAAATAAAATATTTTGGAGTTTGGACCCTTCAATTTGTGAAAATTGCACGGGCTACCTAGTTTTCGGATTGGTAACCAAAAAATAGCCAGCGTTTGCAAAGTCATTGAAAAATAGCCACTATTTTGCTGAAACACGAAAAGTTCTAGCATAATATGCGGGATTATGGAGCTCATGCGTATAAACTTCCAGCATATTATGTTGGAACTCCAACACACGAAAAGTTCCAGCTTAGTATGCAAGATTTATGGAGCTCTTGCGTATAAAATTCTCGCATATTATGTTGGAGCTCCAGCACATTATGCTGGAAGCTCATATGTAAAAGATTCGAACTCCAGCATATTATGCTGGAATATTTCCGGATTTTAAAGGGTATTTTTATTTAAATTTTTTCTTTATATGAAAAAATGATAAAATTTTAATTATTCTTGAAACTATGGCTATTTTTCATTACCCATTGTAAATGTGAATATTTTTTATTTCCCCCTTCAATTTCGGTTATTTTCATGAGGTCCGGTAGAAAGTTTGACACTTCTGAGTCAGGGCCCAAAGGTTCATGGACCTCAATAAATTTCTGAATCCAATCATGTCGAAACCCCACTCTGCAAAAACCCTAACACTCTCCTCATATTGCTCAATCGCGCGCAGCTTCTTCCTTAAACACTAAACTCAGGTAAACTCTCAGATTTTCCTTTGAATGCATCTTACAGTTACGTGTTCCTAGTATTTCCAAATGATACAGTTTTGTTTTTGTTGGAAATGTAGGTAGGAATTTCGATAACCAATTTCGAAGATGAGTAAAGGTAGTGGAGCAGCAAAGGGTGGGAAGAAGAAGGGTGCAACCTTCATAATTGATTGTTCGAAACCGGTGGAAGATAAAATCATGGAAATCGCCTCGCTTGAGAAGTTTCTGCAGGAACGCATTAAGGTTGGTGGAAAAGCCGGTGCCTTGGGCGACACCGTCACTGTCACACGTGACAAGACCAAGATTACTGTCACTTCCGACAGCACTTTCTCCAAGCGGTATATCTCTCTTTATTTCATGGGAAATTTGGTTGTAGCCATAAATCTTCATTTTTATGTTAGTTAGAACAGCTTACATTGATGGTTGAAATGATTAGAAGTTGAGGATTCTCCCCTCTAAGTCCTTCCAGCTTTTAGAAAAAATTCTCGGCTTGCTGTATTTATAACCTCAGGTCTTCAAGGGAGCGGGGCTATAGTGCCAAGCAACCATAGAAATTTGGCCTTCATTCGAATGTGCTTACATATCAGCGCTATCATTCCCAAAGGACAGGACACGTCTTTGAGAGTAAAATTCTTAATTTCCAACCATTAATTGAGGTTTGCTGGCCTAGGCACCACATATACATAAAAGCAATTGATTTTTATAATAAGGACATAAAAGCAATTGATTAGAAGTTGGATTAGCTGATTGAAAGTACTTATAAGAAATAAAAGTTGAAAAATACTACTAATTGCCAACACTTATTCTCAAATAAGCAATTAAGTGACTGGGTTAGAAGTGTTGAAGCTTATAATAAGCACTTACTAAACATTTTTTCTTTTAAAAATAACTAGATCTATTTCTGACTTTAGATTGAGGATTGAGAAAGTCGGCCAGTAGTGCCCATAATGTACTTATACCTATTATAGCACCAGCAACCGAAGTCGAGCATACATACAACGATCTTCATGCGTGAATAGCCGGGAGGAAAGAAAGGGCGGTAAAGCATTTTGGAGTAAACTTATATTAAAAAGAATCTTTATCAGTGTGAAAAACTACAAAATAGAATGCGGAGGAAGTTAGAAGTTTTATTTTAGGGAAAATATTTAAGATACAATAGATGTTAGGATAAAATAATAAATAGTTTGGTCAAAGCAAAAGTGTTCATAACCAACTTAGGACGTTGACTGATTTTTGCTTATTAACACTTTTAGGGGTCGTTTGGTTGGGAAACAAGTTATTGCAGGATTAATTATTTCGGGATTAGTTATCCGGGATTGTTATTCCACCCTCCCATAGGGATAAAACAAACACTACAATCCCGGGATAGCTAATCCCGGGATTAGTTATACCGCAATTTATCCCAACTAAACGTGGGATAAACTCATCTTAAATTTAATTCTTGGATTAATTGTCCCTCATACCAAACGAGCCCTTAGTGTTAGTTTATCAAACCCGTAAATAAGCCAAAACAGTTATTATATTTTAAGCTTACCCAAACGCCCTCTAAGTTATTACTTAAATAGATTTGCTTGTGCTTTAATGGGCCCTTTGGTTAAAGGGAATTAGGAAAAATTATCCCAGTACATAGTTTGGTATCATTTGTCCTTTTGTTTGGTATTCTTTTTTGTTTTAACTTACCACTCGGTTTATTTATTATCCTATACTTGATAACATAGAATACCTAAGTCATAGTAGCTAATGAGTATTATTAAACAAGGCTAAAACCTGTATTATAATCCTTGCACAACTAATCTACAAGCTGAACGACACGTAAGTGTTTTCCTTAGTTGATTCTTGAGTTACTAAAAAATGTATCTATTTTCTTTATTATTTATCCAAAAAATGTATTGCTATGTTCTGAAAAAGGTTTGACTAGAAATATCCAGCTATCGCTGTTATCGTACCTACTTCTATTTCTAGCGGAGGGTTATTTTGATTTTACATGTTGAACTATGAAATCCTATAAGAATAGGAAGTTTGCTTGATATTTTTAGCATGTTGTAAGATAAAGTATGACAAAAAAAGAAATATAGACAAGAGATGTAGAGATTATTACTAGTTAATCTCACTCAAGTTATGTTTTTGTAGTGCTAGGAGTAACCTATTTATAGGGTACAAAATTCACTCCAACCGTCGCAAGAACTAATTGATCAATTTAATATATACATAATACATGTAAAAGAATACATAGGCGGCCGATTAAACTTGCCAAAAAGTTAATTTAGATATCTTAACTAAGGGTCCAACATATGGAACACCTTATGATATTAAAAATGTGCCTATCGAACACATATTTGACAATTTTAGACAATCTAAAGCTCGTGCGTTCTACTCGCGGTTGATGTGGAAAATGATACCAATGAGGAAACGACACATTAGCGGAGAATAAAAAGTCAAAAGTTGAAGAGAAAAAAGAAAAGTAAAGACATTGACTGATAATGAGAACTTCTGGCTAATGTTATCTTTCTTTATTCATTACTCTCATTGTGTTGTTCTCTTAAGTCAAGAATCAGATTTGTGGGGTTAAGACATTAGAAAGAGAAACTTAGTCAAATTTTGTTAAAAAAATTATTGGATTAGGAGAAAAGCTGGTGGTTGAAACTTGGATAAGAAGTTGTCCGAGACAGTTGTCAAACCCAAAGTAATGATTTTTCTCTTCGGTGTCAGCAACTCACAAACTCATCTGAAAACTTTCAAGGTGTTTGAGAAATTTGTGTGAAGTAATACCTTTTGGCTTTAAACAAAGAAGGTTAAGGAGTTAATGTTGATGAAATTGAAGCTTTGACCATGTTTGTTTTTGCAAGCTCAACTTCTGATGATGGGTTTGGCTATGGGTCAAATTTATGCGTTGGATAGTCTAAAGGCTTTGGATTTGGCTCCTTATCTCCTATTAAAGACAATTAAGATATTTCCTTCGTTCTCTATTGTTGTAAAAGTTTGGTTATGAAATTAAGGTAGGCATTTGAAATGAGCAAAGTGTGGGTCGAATTGCCTCCTTTATTATTCATGGCCTCTCATCAAGGAGCTTGGCCGGATTTCTGTTGAAAAATGGCTGACATTTGAAGGGAAAAATGGTGGCTTAATCTAGAGAAATATTTTGCTGGAAATTAACCTTTTTGTCAAATTTTATTTTTTCCGGCAGTGTAAGCTCAAGTTTATGCGTAATGACACGGATCTGCCATGTCCCTATACGTGTTCAATTGACACACTTTCGACAGCATAACGTGTTCAATAGATTGGACCCTTACTTAAAGTGTCTAAGTGGATACTTTGGCAAGTTCAAGGGGATGTCTATGTATTATGGTTCCAAGCATAAGGATATATAGGAAAATTCAATGGTAGTTCATGAATACAAAGTATTCACAACATTACTCCCTTTGATGTTCGTCATTGCTCTTGATGCGAACATCGTGGGTCCGATGCACGTCAAAAGTTTGAACCTTATTGCAAAATACAACTTGGTATTTAAGTTGGGAGGAGAGCGCAGGGTATGCTTATAGTCATCCGAGCTTTGAACTTTTGCGCCAACTGGAGTTGAGCGAGAAGCCAACAAAGATTTTCTCGATGTAAAAGATCTATTTAACAAGTCTCCCCGATTATCGCTTGCTGCACCTTAATATCATGTGAAAAAGAATTTTGCAAATTGTTCTTCATTCTATCTCCTTTGTGAAATAACCCTTTAATTGGCCTATGCTATGCTGTATTTATCATCCTATAATATCGTGGGTATTTCTTTCACTTTTCGAACCATATTTTTCTCAAATGAAATGAATTACTGCTAATTTTAAATATACACATATCCAACTTTCTTCATGAATAGCTATTATCTCAATACATGTTCAAGAAGTAGCAGCAATAGATTACTTTGTAGAGTGCTATGATATGGCAGTGCCTCACATGTAAACAAAGGCCTATTTGCAATTGAGCTTTATGTGGATAAACTAAATTTTCTTTGTATGCATAACCAACAAGATCAGAATTGCATTTGTTAGCATAAGATAGGGTCATATCAATAGTTGCCTCTAGATATGGCAAAATATGCTCAAATTCCAATGTCTCCGCGGACCATATTAACAAAAGATGCTATGTCAAGTCTTGTTGTCGTAGCAAGATAAATGAGTGCATCAATTGTACTGAGATAGGACCAAGAAGTTCCTCATTATCTTCTCGAAGTTGGAATGGACAAGTAATTCAATATGTATTCTAGAAATAACTACATACATCTTTTCCTTCACTAGATTTTTGTATCCCAAAAGGATTTTTTTCTAGTAAGGTTTTAACGAGATATGTTCTCTGTGCAATGGACATCCAGGGAGGAAGTAGTTTGAGTACTTTAAAAAGTGCATGTCCAATTAGTACTTCCAATTCCTTATTTAATGAACCATTTAGAGCTTTTATATGCATTTATTAAATTGTCTACTTAAATCTTCCACCCTATATAAATAGGGGTACTCTTGGCCCTATGAATACACACTTGAATGAGATTATCTAACAACAATTCTCATACTTCTTTCTCTACCATTCTTGTTTTGTTCTACTTTATTGCAACATGGTTTAATTTGTCAGTTTATTGAGGAACTTCATTTTCTGGCAGTCCTCTTTAATTTAACACAATACTTGGGTTAGACCTATGTTGCACATGGCTAATGTGAGGATATACTTTTCTTGATAGTTTTTTCTTTGCATAACAACACAACTTTTAACTGATTAAGAAGATAGACATGTAGTCGTTATGATTTATATGTTATGTGCTCAACTTAGTTATATGGATAGCCAAGGAAAATGCGTTAAATACAGTGTTAATATTGTCATACTTAATGGAGTTTGTCAGATAAATCAACTCTGTTTTGTCTAGTCAGTTGGTTGCTTCAAATCAGGACATTCTTTTAGTTGGGTTTGATCCAGGGACTATTACTCACTCCAAATCAGAACCTTTTTCATTTATCATTGGGTATCTACACTGTTTGAGTTAGAAGCATTGTGCCAGAATTTTGATGTCTCATCTCATTTCCTTTTTTATTGAATAGCATTTAGATGCTCCGACTGCTCTTATCTACTTTTAAATTCACTAGACTTTGATCCAACCATTCTTTCTTAAGAGAATGGTGTATTCAGGATGATGTTTTGAGTCTAGTTTTGTGAAAACAACATATGGTTTTGTCCTGTCTTGCAGTACTATACTCCCCTTGTATTGGTTAAGAACATAAGCTACAATTGCACATCATTTTTAGATTTAATTATTTTGGAATATGTATGTCTTCTTCTTGCTATTCTTTTTTGGTAAAACATTGCTGATTAGCCTCATTTAATGAATTCTATTTGTTCAGAATGAGAACAGGTTTGTCCTGTCCTTTTGTAAAAAGATGTTGTAAGGGGGGTAGTGCCCATTTCGTTTGCATGCCTGCGTAGAAGGGGCCTCCGTTTGGGACTTAAATCAGTTCTCTTGACCCGAGTTTTTCTAGAGTCTTTTTGTTTTACTTTTTTATCAAACTGTTGTGTGGCTAACAAGCTGTCTCTCTTTAAGAAAATATCAGCCAATGCAGTCTCGTAATTTTATTTTGTTTGAGTAGGTACTTGAAGTACCTGACAAAGAAATATCTGAAGAAGAATAATGTCCGTGATTGGCTGCGAGTTATTTCTTCGAACAAGGATCGAAATGTTTATGAGTTGAGGTACTTCAACATTGCTGAGAATGAGGCCGAGGAGGAAGAATGAGAAGCTGGTGTTAGTCTATCATCTCTCTTTTTGTATGATACTGTTTGAGTGTCTGGGACATTATTTACAATTTTCTGTGGTTCAAATCTTTTTTACTTTAGCTTGTTTCAAAAGATAATGAGGTTGGCTATGTTGGAGCTTGCTTTGACTGATATATTTTTTTCTTTAATGCTTGTTGGGTGAGGACAGTCCCATCATCATTGTTAGGGAGAACTTCGACAAACCAATCCTTTGGTGCAAGTTATTTTGTAATCTTCCGATTTGCCGTAACTTCGTCACTCCTGAAGTGTAAAAATTTGCCTGTCAGAGACTAGTTTCAGTAGGTAAAGGAAACCTTAAAGCGGACACTTGGGAAATTGTTGAGATGTCATATGATTTAATTTCGTAGCAAAACATACCATATGGGTGAAAGTAGGTCAAGAAAGTGCCATCCCCCCCTCCTTTAAACAAGCCTACCTTCTCTTTAATAATTGAGATCTTACTGAAATGTTAGGGTCCTTTATTTTATACTTTTTTTTAGTTAAATACTACTCCCGTTCCAGTTTATGTGAACCTATTTCCTTTTTAGTCCCTTCCAAAAAGAATGACCCCTTTCTAAATTTGGAAACAATTTTGCTTAAACTAATAATTCTACCCTTAATGAGAAGCTATTATAACCACATAAATATTTTGGGCTCCTTTTGAATTGTTTAGGATCACAAATTCTAAAAGTATTCATTTTTTTTTAAACTCCGTGCCCAGATATGAAATAAAGTACAAAACAGAGGAGTTTGAACTCCCTGCACCTACTAAGAATGGAACATGCTCCATTCTGAAAGACTAGTAGGATTTCCAGTTAAGCTCTCAAAAAATCAATAATTGATGAGAGATATACTCGTAAACCCTCCTATACAAAATATACAACCTCAAGGAACATCTAGCAAGTGAATTCTGTACATATTTCTCTCCACAAGAAAAAATTTCTATGCTTGTTTACTGTGTGTATATATATATATATATATCCAAAATTCCCATAAATTCCACGGGGGCCATTCTTGCTATTAATCCAGTCAAACCAACAACTTAGAATCACATTCTATTTGGAGATATGTAATGTCATTATTCCTGCACCATTCAATACCAATCTTGAGAGCCAGTGTTTCAGCTATATTATTGGTCATGCACCCTAGTAGAGTAGCATAAGCAGCAATCATTCTGCTTTAATCATTCCGAACAATCCCACCATCCCCAGCAGGCCCTTGTTCTTTGGGCAACCATCTAAATTCAGCTTAGCAAAACTAATTCTGGGAAGGTTCCATTTCACTGCTGTAGTGTAGATATGATGTTTTGCCATATTCATGACATCATAGAAGTTATCCAGTTCATAAATGGGGAAATTTTAGGAAATTGCTAATGAGTAACTAAAATGAGTTGTTGATTGATTGCTGGGATAATTCTATAAAGGAGACATGTCAATATTTTCAAATCTACTCTTGCATCTAAACTTCCAAATGTGCCAAGAGATAATACCTGGTAGAACCTATAGACATAATTCTTGGATAGGATTACTACCCTCAGTCATCCACCAACTGATAATGTGGTGTCTCAAGCTACTACTTCTTTGGCTGATCCCAAACTGTTGATTGAAGTGCTTCCATGTATTATGGCTGATCATGCTATTAAGGAACAAATGTTCCTCATCTTCTTGTTTATTATTGGTACAACAAGAACTCATAGATGGTAGGGGGATCCCAAACATTCTCATGTTAGTATCCACTGCAATCTTATGTCTGAATAATCTCCACAAGAAAAAGGAAATTTTAAAGAGGGATTTCTTGTGCCAAATCATCTTGTTGACTAAAGAAGTATTCTGATAAGTTCTAATGCAATTCCAAGCAGATTTACAACTAAATTTTCTATCCGTTCTGGCTGTCCATATTGGTCTATCCACCAGGTCTGGAAACTTAATTGTAATTTTAAAAATTTGAGAAACCACTTTATTAGGTTGAACTTGACTAAGCTTTCGAATGTTTCACTCTCTATCATTGAAATAGGAACAAACTTGACCCTTAATAGAAGTAGAGACATCTCCAAATTGAGCCAACTTGCTCAAGCCAGTCAAATTATCCCACCAGAAACTAGAATTTCCTTAATTGACTCTCCACAAAATTAAATGGTCAACTTTATTCTTGATAATCATAAGTCTTCTCCAGCAATGAGATTGGTTGTAGTTTAGCTTCCTCGTACCGAGATGAACCCTTCTTGCATACTTCGCATTCAGGAAGTCGACCCATAAAGAACTCTCGGTTCTGTATTGCCACTATAATTTTGCACTGAAGCTATCTAAAATATCTTGCAAAGATCTAACCCCAATTTCACCTTCTTCAGTAGGGAAGAATAGTTTATGCCATGTTGCCCAGTGGTATTTCTTTTTGCCTTCATTGATACCACATAGAAAATTTGCAAAGATCTTCTCTATTTGTTTGATGATGGTTTTAGGAGGTTGACAAATGGAAAGGAGGTGAACAAGCATGGCTGTAAGTACATGCTTAATCAAGACCTCCCCCTTTAGATAACATGTTGCAATGCCATGCACTCAATCTCTTCAAAATCTTGGTGGCCATATGTGCAAAATATTGAACTTCTTTCCTTTTTGAAAAGATAGGACATCCAAACAAAGTAATAGGAAACTCCTTCTGTCGAACTTGAAGCAAGTTTTATACAATTTCAATCCTTCTGCTTGAGATTCCTTCACCCATCAAAAAATAACTTTGCTCTCTGTTGATCAATTGTCCTATATTATCTCCATATTTCTTCAGATATTCCATCACAAGCTTCAGTGTGTTAGTTTTACCTGCACAAAAAATAATAAGATCATCAGAATAAGCCAGATGATTTATCTTAGGTCCATTAGGTTGCATATAGAAACCAGTGAACCTAGGATCTTCATATAGCTTAATCAACATTTTAGAAAGAGATTCAGCATCAATGATGAATAGAGAAGAAGATAAAGTGTTCCTTGCTTAACGCCTCTATGACATTTGAAGAAGCCATTTCTATTCATATTAATCACTATAGTATGCCACATATCGGAGATAAGATTTCATATTATATAAATCTACTCTTCATTGAACCCCGTTTTTCCCATGACTGAGCATGTAAAATGCCAATACATTTTGTCATACGCTTTATTCATATCAATTTAGAAGACTACATTACCCTGTTGTTTGGTTTTCTGATCTCATTATCTCCTGTGCTAACAAAACATTCTCACCAATTATCCTACCCTTCATAAAGCCACTTTGATTCAGAGAAATAATCTTTGGGATGATAGTAGATGTAACGATCTGACCGGTCATTTTGATCATTTGCATTTTCGTTCGGTGGTTCGAGGCCGCGAGTAGCTTCACATGATATTTATATGATTTGTGTATATGTTAAGTTTCGGTTTTCGAGTAGTTCAGGATAGATTTGGAAGAATGATTCTCATTTTAAAAGTTTTAAGTTGGAAGAGTTGATCAAATTTGACTTTTGCATATTTGATCTCAAATTAGAGTTTTAATGGTTTCGTCAGGTACGGATGGTGATTTTAGACTTAGGCACATGTACGGATGTGGATTTGGAGGCTTCTAGGTTGTTTTGGCTTGAATTGGCAAAAGTTGAATAGTTGAGGGTTTGACCAAGAGTTGACTTTGTATATATCGGGTTCAGATTTCAGTTTCGGGAATTGATATATGTCCGTTGTGTCATTTGGGACTTGCATGCAAAATTTGAGGTCATTCTGATTTGATTTGATTTGATTTGATATGGTTCGGTGTGAGTTTTGGAAGTTGAAAGTTCATTAGTTCATTATGCTTGAATTGAGGTGCGATTCATAGTTTTGATATTGTTTGGTGTGATTTGAGGCCTCGAATAGGTCCGTATTATATTTTAGGATTGATTGGTATGATTGGACGGGGTCCTGGGGTGGTCCTCGGGTGTGTCTCGGATGAGATTCAGACCATTTCGCTCAGATTTGGAGTTGCTGGTTTTTCTGGTGTTCTGTAGTTCATCGCGACCGCAGATAAAGCATCGCGATCGTGAAGTGTTATGTGGGTGGCTGACGTTTTGGCATCCCGTTCGCGAAGCGATGGTAGCGTTTGCAAAGCCTAGAGGGGAGATACTATTTGCGCTCGCATCCCGCTTGTCGCATTCGCGTAGAGGAAGATCTAGATGGTGCGTAGTGGTTGGCCTTCGAGTTCGCGTGTTGGAGATCGTGTTCGTGGAGTCCAGACCGCATTCACGAAGAAGGTTTTCGGCCAGTTGATGATTTGTTCTTCGCGATCGCAAAGAGGACCCCCTGGGCAGACTTATATAATATTCAGTTCGAGGGTTTCGAGTTGTTTTATTACATTTTGAGTTATAGAGCTCGGATTTGGCTGATTTTGGAGCGGATTTTAATGATTTGAATTGAGATAAATATTCTTAACTCATATTTGGTTATATTTCATGATTCCATCCTTATTTTTAGTATTTATTTGATGAAGCTAAGTGAGAGAAATTAGGAATTTTAGTAAAAACGTCTCTAAATGACATTTGATGATTTGAAGGTCGATTTGAGGTTGGAATTGGATGAAATTGGTATGGTTGGACTCGTATTTGAGTGGGTATTCGGAATTTATAAGTTTTGACGGGTTTCGCGGTGCGATCCTGGGGTTGACCTTTTGGGTTGACTTTGCATAATTGAACCAAGATCATTGCTTTATCGTTTGAGCTTGTTTCTTATGGCTTTTATTGATATTATTAAACTAGATTCGGGCCGTTCGGAGGTTGATTTATACGGTAAGGGCTTATTAGTGTATTGATTTAGTTTATTTGAGGTAAGTATCTTGCCTAACTTTGTGTGGAAGAACTTCTTCATAGGATTTGGTCTAATTGCATTTTTGTACTATGTGAACGACGTGTACATAAGTGATGAGTGTGTTCACGGGCGTATGTGTTGGTTATGACTGGATTTGACCCGAGGTTGCTTTTATAGCTTTGTCTTGATTGATAAATCTTTGTTTTACGAGATTTCACTTTGGTTGTTTACTTGAGTTTATATTCCATGTCAGAGATCGCATTTTAGAATTTTAATTCCTTATTTGGCCAAGTTGGGTGTTTGTGAGATTCTAGATAATTTGAGTTAACTTTCATGCTTATATGTTGAACCCCATTCGCAATTCCTTATTGATTTGTCCTTGTGCACTGCGTTGGCAGATTGTGAGTTTATGTCTTGATGACAATTGTTGGCATGTTGTGTTGTTATTATTTTGGCACATGTGGATTTGTTGGGCGGATTATTCGGGTATTTGCACAAGGTTTCCGTCGTGCTATTTTTATTATTGATATTGCACATGCGACGAGATAAGGCGGGCTATATGTATATCGGGTTTGCGCATGTGGCGAGACAAGGTGTGATGATCATTAAAATACATATGGCGAGATAAGTTGGGCATTTGTTTTATTATTGCGCACGCGGTGAGATAAGGGTGTTATGTGATGGCCTAGGGGCGTGTTGTTGATGAAAATGTGGTATTCTTGCTTGTGCTTATAACTTCCTTGTGTGTGTGTCATGCATTTTATGTGATTTGTTGTGTTGTTCCCAATGTGCTACTTTGTGTTTATGTTATTACTTGATGCTATGGCTGCCAAGATAGATTTACCTACGTGGAGTTGTTATCTCACATTTTGTTGAGTTGCTGATAACATAACAGATTGAAGTAAAAAGAAAGTGTTATCATACATTACTTTATTTGATTCTTGATAAATATTTTGAACATGTCATTGGAAGTGACACGGTTGTGGTACATCTTGCGGCATGAGGTCTTTGCCGTACGATTGTGGTATATATTGTGGTACGTGGTCTTTCTCGTGTGATTGAGGTATGTATTATGGCACGAGGTCTTTGCTGTGCGGTTGTGGTATGTATTGTGGGATGAGGTCTTTGCCATGCGGTTGTGGTATATAGTGTGGCACCAGGTCTTTGTCGTGCATTTGTGGAATATATTATGGCACGAGCTCTTTGTCGTGCGAGTGTGTGACTTACATTGTGGCATGAGTCTTTGCAGTGCGAAGGTGATTGATAATGTGGGCACAAGATGCCATATGTGTATAATTCTATTTGATGCCTTGTTGTTGAAACAAAGCCTTTACTTGTATTAAATTATTATCATTTGGTATGATGAGAATTCAGCTATTGCTTCTTGTTATTATTTTTGTTGCTAGTCTTTGATATTAATACACAGGTTATTTGACTAGTGAGTGTCTTGACTTGATCCTCGTCACTACCCCACCGAGGTTAGTCTTGATACTTACTGGCTATGGACCGTGTTGGGAGATAGCGGGTGCATGGTGTGAGAGTTACTTTGATCATGAGGATTCAAGGTCGAGCTGCTTTGGCTGCCGTAGTCCCTTAGAGTCCTTTCCTTACTTTTGTACTGTCAATTCTCTATCCGAACAGTATTGTATTTGAGTTATTTCTATGGATTCAATTAGAGTTGATTTGTTGTGATTATCGCCGTGTTGGCTTATATCACCTTTATTTCTCATTTATATTAAACTCTGCTTCATAATATAATTTTTATTGGTTTGACTTTTGTAAGCGATCAACTTACCTAGTTTTAGAGACTAGGTGCCATCACGATCCTTAAGGTATGATTTTGGGTCGTGGCAAGTTGGTATCAGGGCTCTAGGTTCATAGGTTTTTCGAGTCACTAGCAAGTTTAGTAGAATCTTGCAGATCGGTACGGAGACGTCTATACTTTTCTTAGAGAGGCTACAGAACTATTAGAAAATTTCACTTCTTTCATTCCTATCGTGCAGATTTGTTGATTTCGGAGTTGGAACATTTGTCTTTTTATTCTCTTATAGATGGTGAGGACACAAGCTGCAGTTACTGATGATGCTGCCCGCCAAGGAGGGGCACGTGTTATAGCTAGAGCACTTGTCAGAGAAGCATCTGAGGAGCCACCAATAGCTTCGGTTGGAGAGCAGGCACCCGAGGGGCCTGTTACTACCCTTGGACTTCAGTAGATTTTTGTGCACTTCTTGATCATGTTTGGTACATTGCCTCATGCGGGATTGATCCCAGTTGCACCGGCTACTTCACAAGCTTAGGAGAAGCTTAGACTCTCGTCGCCCGTACTCCAAAGCAACGGGCTCATGTTGATCAGGTTTCGGGTATTATGCCAGTACAGCCAGTGGTTGCGGTTCAACTTGAGGCCAGTCCAATGGCGTCAGAGGAGGAGCAGAAGAGGTTGGAGAGGTTCAAGAAGTATTTTCCTCTTACTTTCAGTGGCGTAGCTTCTGAGGATGCACAGAGTTTTCTAGACCAATGTCACCATATTCTGTGCACTATGGGAATAATGGAGTTGAGCGGAGTTGCCCTTACCACTTTCCAGCTAACGGAGCTGGTGTATAGGTGGTGGCAAGTATATGAGGAAAGTAGGCCTGCTGGCACAGTGCCACTTACTCGGACTCAGTTCACTGATCTGTTTCTGAGGGAGCTCGTTCCACAAACCCTCAGGGATGCATTGTGCACCGAGTTTGAGAAGTTGCATCAGGGGACTATGATTGTGCATGAGTATGCTACGAGGTTTCCAGAGTTATCTATTCATGCATCTGCTTTGGTTTCCACTGTTAGAGAGAGAGTCAACAGGTTTATTGAGGGACTTATTTATGATCTCAGATTCGGGATGGCACGGGATTTGGAGACAGATACTCTATTTCAATAGGTTATGGAGATCGCAAGGAGGTTGGAGTGTATCCGCAGTCTTGAGAGTGGGGGATAGGAAGGATAAGAAGCCTCGTGGACCTGGAGGATCTACTAGTCCCGATTTCGGGGGCAAAGCGCATCATGGTAGAGGTTTCGTTGGTCAGCTAGTTCAGTATGCACTTCAGGTTTCACGTGGTGCTCCAGTTATCCATGGGTCCTAGAGCACTAGTTTCGGATAGCTCCCACAACCACATCAGCAGAGATGTTATTTTGAGTGTGTGGATATCAGGCACATGGTGAGAGATTTCCCCAAACTCTGGACGGGTGTGCCTCAACGAGGTACTCAGGCTATGGGTTCCGCTCCAGTTGCTACTCCACCTGTACAACCAACTAAGGGTGGAGGACATGCGGGTAGAGGGAGTCCTAAAGGGGGAGGCTGGTCCCATTGTTATGCTTTACCTGGTAGGACAGAGGCCGCTGCACCGAATGATGTCATTACAGGTATGGATCAAGTTTGTAATAGAGATGCATTAATTTTATTTGATACGGGTCCTATTTATTGGTATGAGTCATCCTATCTTGCTTCATATATGGATATGTTTCGTGATTCTTGTATCTGTTTATGTGTCTGCAGCCGTTAGGGGATTATACTGTGGTAGACTGAGTCTATTGTTATGGTTTGTTCACTATTGAGGGTTATGAGACTAGGATGGACCTTCTGTTACTTAATATAATGGGTTTTGACGTGATTTTTGGATGGTTTTGCCACTACTTGCGATTGTGGTGCTCTACAAGCGGGAGTCCGTTACATGTTGTAGTTTTGTTCTGTGGGCTGAGTTAGTGAAAGATATTAGGATGATGTGATGTCTATTCTACTTGTGATTTAGAATTGATGATGGGATCCTCGAATTTTCATGTGGATCGGTATGTTTGGACCGGGCTGTGTGCCGCGGTCGAGTTATGCTAGGATGGGATTCTTTGTGGTTATTGCATATGATTTGCTTCTTCCTTGCGCAATGGATTCATAGTATGGTACCTATGGGGAGTTATACCTGTTGGACTTGTTGGATAGTTCTCTCATGTGTTTCTCTTTTCATCTTCGGTTATATTCGAGTTGTGCTTGTTGGATTTAGATTGCGATGTATGTGTCTTGGTGGTGTTTGGTGTGGCTTGTTGGTCGGGTGAGTGGTTATGAGTTTTCACATGTTTCTTACATCATTATTAGTGTTGTGAAGGTTTGGAACAAGGTTCTATTTGATATGAAGCTATTTTACCGGTACCAAGTTTGGTAACATGCATCTATTGTAATCGGAAGTGCTGCTATGGGTATATGAGCGATGAGTTACGTCGTGTGGTTATACGTTGTGAGCATATTTATGATTTTTAAGAGCTGGTTGAGGTTGATACAATGTGTATGTGTGAGTATCGGGTCTTTAGGGGAGGCTTGGATGTTGAAATTTGGCTCATAGGCTTATTGGTTAAGGTTGAAGGAATAATCTTCAGTTGGTGTGACGTTGACGGGCTTATGTGGGTTGAGGCAAAGGGGGATCACCTGTGTGCATGTGTATGGTAAGTTTATATAGTGATTTTATAGCTTTGGAACGACTCTTGGCATATTCGAGGACGAATATTTGTTTAAGATGGGAAGAATATAACGACCCGTCCGGTCATTTGAATTTTCGTTCGGTGGTTCGAGGTCGTGCGTAGCTTCACATGATGTATTATGATCTGCGTGTATGGTCGGTTTTGGTTTTCGAGCGGGTTGGGATGAATTTGGAATAATGATTCTCATTTTAGAAGTTTTAAGATGGAAGAGTTGACCAAATTTGACTTTTGCATATTTTATCTCAGATCGGAGTTTTGATGGTTCTGTTATGTTCGGATGGTGATTTTGGACTTAGGTGTATGCCCGGATGTGGATTTGGAGGCTCCTAGGTGGTTTTGGCTTGAATTGGCGAAAGTTGGATAATTGAAGGTTTGGAAGGTTGATAGGCTTGACCAAGAGTTGACTTTGTGGATATCAGATTCAGATTGCGATTTGGGAAGTTGTTATAGGTCTGTTATGTCATTTGGGACTTGCATGCGAAATTTGAGGTCATTCCTAGTTGATTTGATATGGTTCGACGTGAGTTTTGAAAGTTGAAAGTTGAAAGTTCATTAGTTCATTAGGCTTGAATTGAGGTGCGATTCGTAGTTTTGATGTTGTTTGATGTGATTTGAGGCCTCGAGTAGGTCCGTGTTATGTTTTGGGATTGGTTGGGCTCTCGGGGACCTCAGGTGTGTTTCACATGAGTTTCGGACTAATTCGCTCATATTTGGAGTTGCTGGTTTTTTTGGTGTTCTGCAGTTCATTGCGATCACTGATGAAGCATCGTGATCACGAAGTGTTATGTGGGTTGCTGATGATTTGGTCATCGCATTCACGAAGTGATGACCATGTTCGTGGAGCCTGGAGGGGAGATGCGCTTCGCGTTCGCGTCTGTCTTGTCACATTCGCGTAGAGGAAAAGCCGGATGGGGCGCTAGTGGTTGGCCTTCACGTTCGCGTGTTGGTCGTCGCGTTTGCATAGGCCAGTGTAGGTGAGGAGTCATGTTCGCAGGGTCAAAACTGTGTTCACGGAGAAGGTTTTTGGCCAGTTGATAATTTGTTCTTCGCGATCGCGAAGAAGGTCCCGCGATCGCGAAGAGGACCCCTAGGTAGACTTATATAATATTCATTTCGAGGGTTTTGAGTTATTTTATCACATTTTGAGTTATAGAGCTCGAATTTGGGCGATTTTGAAGGGGATTTTCATGATTTGGATTGGGGTAAGTATTCTTGACTTGGATTTGGTTATATTTCATGATTCTATCCTTGTTTTTAGTATTTATTTAATGAATCTAAGTGAGAGGTCGATTTGAGGTCAGAATGATGAAATTGGTATGGTTGGACTCGTATTTGAGTGAGTATTAGGAATTTGTGAATTTTATCGGGTTTCGGGGTGGGGGTGCGGGCCCGGGGTTGACATTGCATAATTGAACCAAGATCATTGCTTTATTGTTTGGGCTTGTTTCCTATGGCTTTTATTGATATTATTAAGTTGTTTGACTAGATTCGAGCCGTTCTGAGATTGATTCACGCGGGAAGGGCTTATTAGTGGATTAATTTAGCTTATTTGAGGTAAGTATCTTGCCTAACTTTGTGTGGGAGAACTTCCCATAGGATTTGTTCTAATTGCATTATTTGTACTATGTGAACGACGTGTACATAAGGTGACGAGTGTGTACACGGGCGTATGTGTTGGTTATGACCAGATTTGACCCGAGGTTGCTTTTATAACTTTGTCTTGATTGAGAAATCTTTATTTTACGTGATTTCACTTTCTTTGTGTACTTGAGTTTATATTCCATGATAGAAATCGTGTTTTAGGATTTTAATTCCTTATTTGGCCAAGTTGGGTGTTTGTGAGATTCTTGCTAATTTGAGTTACCTTTCATGTTTATATATTGAACACTCATCTGCAATTCCTTATTGATTTGTCCTTGTGCACTGTGTTGGTAGATTGTGAGTTTGTCTTGATGACAATTGTTGGCATGTTTTGTTGTTATGATTTTGGCACATGTGGACTTGTCGGGCGGATTGTTTGGGTGTTTGTATGAGGTTTCTGCCGTGTTTGTTTGAGTGTCTGGGACATTATTTACAATTTTCTGTGGTTCAAATCTTTTTTACTTTAGCTTGTTTCAAAAGATAATGAGGTTGGCTATGTTGGAGCTTGCTTTGACTGATATATTTTTTTCTTTAATGCTTGTTGGGTGAGGACAGTCCCATCATCATTGTTAGGGAGAACTTCGACAAACCAATCCTTTGGTGCAAGTTATTTTGTAATCTTCCGATTTGCCGTAACTTCGTCACTCCTGAAGTGTAAAAATTTGCCTGTCAGAGACTAGTTTCAGTAGGTAAAGGAAACCTTAAAGCGGACACTTGGGAAATTGTTGAGATGTCATATGATTTAATTTCGTAGCAAAACATACCATATGGGTGAAAGTAGGTCAGTAAAGTGCCATCCCCCCCTCCTTTAAACAAGCCTACCTTCTCTTTAATAATTGAGATCTTACTGAAATGTTAGGGTCCTTTATTTTATACTTTTTTTTAGTTAAATACTACTCCCGTTCCAGTTTATGTGAACCTATTTCCTTTTTAGTCCCTTCCAAAAAGAATGACCCCTTTCTAAATTTGGAAACAATTTTGCTTAAACTAATAATTCTACCCTTAATGAGAAGCTTTTATAACCACATAAATATTTTGGGCTCCTTTTGAATTGTTTAGGATCACAAATTCTAAAAGTATTCATTTTTTTTAAACTCCGTGCCCAGATATGAAATAAAGTACAAAACAGAGGAGTTTGAACTCCCTGCACCTACTAAGAATGGAACATGCTCCATTCTGAAAGACTAGTAGGATTTCCAGTTAAGCTCTCAAAAAATCAATAATTGATGAGAGATATACTCGTAAACCCTCCTATACAAAATATACAACCTCAAGGAACATCTAGCAAGTGAATTCTGTACATATTTCTCTCCACAAGAAAAAATTTCTATGCTTGTTTACTGTGTGTATATATATATATATATATATCCAAAATTCCCATAAATTCCACGGGGGCCATTCTTGCTATTAATCCAGTCAACCAACAACTTAGAATCACATTCTATTTGGAGATATGTAATGTCATTATTCCTGCACCATTCAATACCAATCTTGAGAGCCAGTGCTTCAGCTATATTATTGGTCATGCACCCTAGTAGAGTAGCATAAGCAGCAAGCATTCTGCTTTAATCATCCCGAACAATCCCACCATCCCCAGCAGGCCCTTGTTCTTTGGGCAACCATCTAAATTCAGCTTAGCAAAACTAATTCTGGGAAGGTTCCATTTCACTGCTGTAGTGTAGATATGATGTTTTGCCATATTCATGACATCATAGAAGTTATCCAGTTCATAAATGGGGAAATTTTAGGAAATTGCTAATGAGTAACTAAAATGAGTTGTTGATTGATTGCTGGGATAATTCTATAAAGGAGACATGTCAATATTTTCAAATCTACTCTTGCATCTAGACTTCCAAATGTGCCAAGAGATAATACCTGGTAGAACCTATAGACATAATTCTTGGATAGGATTACTACCCTCAGTCATCCACCAACTGATAATGTGGTGTCTCAAGCTACTACTTCTTTGGCTGATCCCAAACTGTTGATTGAAGTGCTTCCATGTATTATGGCTGATCATGCTATTAAGGAACAAATGTTCCTCATCTTCTTGTTTATTATTGGTACAACAAGAACTCATAGATGGTAGGGGGATCCCAAACATTCTCATGTTAGTATCCACTGCAATCTTATGTCTGAATAATCTCCACAAGAAAAAGGAAATTTTAAAGAGGGATTTCTTGTGCCAAATCATCTTGTTGACTAAAGAAGTATTCTGATAAGTTCTAATGCAATTCCAAGCAGATTTACAACTAAATTTTCTGTCCGTTCTGGCTGTCCATATTGGTCTATCCACCAGGTCTGGAAACTTAATTGTAATTTTAAAAATTTGAGAAACCACTTTATTAGGTTGAACTTGACTAAGCTTTCGAATGTTCCACTCTCTATCATTGAAATAGGAACAAACTTGACCCTTAATAGAAGTAGAGACATCTCCAAATTGAGCCAACTTGCTCAAGCCAGTCAAATTATCCCACCAGAAACTAGAATTTCCTTAATTGACTCTCCACAAAATTAAATGGTCAACTTTATTCTTGATAATCATAAGTCTTCTCCAGCAATGAGATTGGTTGTAGTTTAGCTTCCTCGTACCGAGATGAACCCTTCTTGCATACTTCGCATTCAGGAAGTCGACCCATAAAGAACTCTCGGTTCTGTATTGCCACTATAGTTTTGCACTGAAGTTATCTAAAATATCTTGCAAAGATCTAACCCCAATTTCACCTTCTTCAGTAGGGAAGAATAGTTTATGCCATGTTGCCCAGTGGTATTTCTTTTTGCCTTCATTGATACCACATAGAAAATTTGCAAAGATCTTCTCTATTTGTTTGATGATGGTTTTAGGAGGTTGACAAATGGAAAGGAGGTGAACAAGCATGGCTGTAAGTACATGCTTAATCAAGACCTCCCCCTTTAGATAACATGTTGCAATGCCATGCACTCAATCTCTTCAAAATCTTGGTGGCCATATGTGCAAAATATTGAACTTCTTTCCTTTTTGAAAAGATAGGACATCCAAACAAAGTAATAGGAAACTCCTTCTGTCGAACTTGAAGCAAGTTTTATACAATTTCAATCCTTCTGCTTGAGATTCCTTCACCCATCAAAAAATAACTTTGCTCTCTGTTGATCAATTGTCCTGAATTATCTCCATATTTCTTCAGATATTCCATCACAAGCTTCAGTGTGTTAGTTTTACCTGCACAAAAAATAATAAGATCATCAGAATAAGCCAGATGATTTATCTTAGGTCCATTAGGTTGCATATAGAAACCAGTGAACCTAGGATCTTCATATAGCTTAATCAACATTTTAGAAAGAGATTCAGCATCAATGATGAATAGAGAAGAAGATAAAGTGTTCCCTACTTAACGCCTCTATGACATTTGAAGAAGCCATTTCTATTCATATTAATCACTATAGTATGCCACATATCGGAGATAAGATTTCATATTATATAAATCTACTCTTCATTGAACCCCGTTTTTCTCATGACTGAGCATGTAAAATGCTAATACATTTTGTCATACGCTTTATTCATATCAATTTAGAAGACTACATTACCCTCTTGTTTGGTTTTCTGATCTCATTATCTCCTGTGCTAACAAAACATTCTCACAAATTATCCTACCCTTCATAAAGCCACTTTGATTCAGAGAAATAATCTTTGGGATGATAGTAGATGTAACGATCTGACCGGTCGTTTTGATCATTTGTATTTTCGTTCGGTGGTTCGAGGCCGCGAGTAGCTTCACATGATATTTATATGATTTGTGTATATGTTAAGTTTCGGTCTTCGAGTAGTTCAGGATAGATTTGGAAGAATAATTCTCATTTTAAAAGTTTTAAGTTGGAAGAGTTGATCAAATTTGACTTTTGCATATTTGATCTCAAATTAGAGTTTTAATGGTTTCGTCAGGTACGGATGGTGATTTTAGACTTAGGCACATGTACGGATGTGGATTTGGAGGCTTCTAGGTTGTTTTGGCTTGAATTGGCAAAAGTTGGATAGTTGAGGGTTTGACCAAGAGTTGACTTTGTATATATCGGGTTCAGATTTCAGTTTCGGGAATTGATATATGTCCGTTGTGTCATTTGGGACTTGCATGCAAAATTTGAGGTCATTCTGATTTGATTTGATTTGATTTGATATGGTTCGGTGTGAGTTTTGGAAGTTGAAAGTTCATTAGTTCATTATGCTTGAATTGAGGTGCGATTCATAGTTTTGATATTGTTTGGTGTGATTTGAGGCCTCGAATAGGTCCGTATTATATTTTAGGATTGATTGGTATGATTGGACGGGGTCCTGGGGTGGTCCTCGGGTGTGTCTCGGATGAGATTCAGACCATTTCGCTCAGATTTGGAGTTGCTGGTTTTTCTGGTGTTCTGTAGTTCATCGCGACCGCAGATAAAGCATCGCGATCGTGAAGTGTTATGTGGGTGGCTGACGTTTTGGCATCCCGTTCGCGAAGCGATGGTAGCGTTTGCAAAGCCTAGAGGGGAGATACGATTTGCGCTCGCATCCCGCTTGTCGCATTCGCGTAGAGGAAGATCTAGATGGTGCGTAGTGGTTGGCCTTCGAGTTCGCGTGTTGGAGATCGTGTTCGTGGAGTGCAGACCGCATTCACGAAGAAGGTTTTCGGCCAGTTGATGATTTGTTCTTCGCGATCGCAAAGAGGACCCCCTGGGCAGACTTATATAATATTCAGTTCGAGGGTTTCGAGTTGTTTTATTACATTTTGAGTTATAGAGCTCGGATTTGGCTGATTTTGGAGCAGATTTTAATGATTTGAATTGAGATAAATATTCTTAACTCATATTTGGTTATATTTCATGATTCCATCCTTATTTTTAGTATTTATTTGATGAATCTAAGTGAGAGAAATTAGGAATTTTAGTAAAAACGTCTCTAAATGACATTTGATGATTTGAAGGTCGATTTGAGGTTGGAATTGGATGAAATTGGTATGGTTGGACTCGTATTTGAGTGGGTATTCGGAATTTATAAGTTTTGACGGGTTTCGCGGTGCGATCCTGGGGTTGACTTTTTGGGTTGACTTTGCATAATTGAACCAAGATCATTGCTTTATCGTTTGAGCTTGTTTCTTATGGCTTTTATTGATATTATTAAGTTGTTTAACTAGATTCGGGCCGTCCGGAGGTTGATTTATACGGTAAGGGATTATTAGTGTATTGATTTAGTTTATTTGAGGTAAGTATCTTGCCTAACTTTGTGTGGAAGAACTTCTTCATAGGATTTGGTCTAATTGCATTTTTGTACTATGTGAACGACGTGTACATAAGTGATGAGTGTGTTCACGGGCGTATGTGTTGGTTATGACTGGATTTGACCCGAGGTTGCTTTTATAGCTTTGTCTTGATTGATAAATCTTTGTTTTACGAGATTTCACTTTGGTTGTTTACTTGAGTTTATATTCCATGTCAGAGATCGCATTTTAGAATTTTAATTCCTTATTTGGCCAAGTTGGGTGTTTGTGAGATTCTAGATAATTTGAGTTAACTTTCATGCTTATATGTTGAACCCCATTCGCAATTCCTTATTGATTTGTCCTTGTGCACTGCGTTGGCAGATTGTGAGTTTATGTCTTGATGACAATTGTTGGCATGTTGTGTTGTTATTATTTTGGCACATGTGGATTTGTTGGGCGGATTATTCGGGTATTTGCACAAGGTTTCCGTCGTGCTATTTTTATTATTGATATTGCACATGCGACGAGATAAGGCGGGCTATATGTATATCGGGTTTGCGCATGTGGCGAGACAAGGTGTGATGATCATTAAAATACATATGGCGAGATAAGTTGGGCATTTGTTTTATTATTGCGCACGCGGTGAGATAAGGGTGTTATGTGATGGCCTAGGGGCGTGTTGTTGATGAAAATGGGGTATTCTTGCTTGTGCTTATAACTTCCTTGTGTGTGTGTCATGCATTTTATGTGATTTGTTGTGTTGTTCCCAATGTGCTACTTTGTGTTTATGTTATTACTTGATGCTATGGCTGCCAAGATAGATTTACCTACGTGGAGTTGTTATCTCACATTTTGTTGAGTTGCTGATAACATAACAGATTGAAGTAAAAAGAAAGTGTTATCATACATTACTTTATTTGATTCTTGATAAATATTTTGAACATGTCATTGGAAGTGACACGGTTGTGGTACATCTTGCGGCATGAGGTCTTTGCCGTACGATTGTGGTATATATTGTGGTACGTGGTCTTTCTCGTGTGATTGAGGTATGTATTATGGCACGAGGTCTTTGCTGTGCGGTTGTGGTATGTATTGTGGGATGAGGTCTTTGCCATGCGGTTGTGGTATATAGTGTGGCACCAGGTCTTTGTCGTGCATTTGTGGAATATATTATGGCACGAGCTCTTTGTCGTGCGAGTGTGTGACTTACATTGTGGCATGAGTCTTTGCAGTGCGAAGGTGATTGATAATGTGGGCACAAGATGCCATATGTGTATAATTCTATTTGATGCCTTGTTGTTGAAACAAAGCCTTTACTTGTATTAAATTATTATCATTTGGTATGATGAGAATTCAGCTATTGCTTCTTGTTATTATTTTTGTTGCTAGTCTTTGATATTAATACACAGGTTATTTGACTAGTGAGTGTCTTGACTTGATCCTCGTCACTACCCCACCGAGGTTAGTCTTGATACTTACTGGCTATGGACCGTGTTGGGAGATAGCGGGTGCATGGTGTGAGAGTTACTTTGATCATGAGGATTCAAGGTCGAGCTGCTTTGGCTGCCGTAGTCCCTTAGAGTCCTTTCCTTACTTTTGTACTGTCAATTCTCTATCCGAACAGTATTGTATTTGAGTTATTTCTATGGATTCAATTAGAGTTGATTTGTTGTGATTATCGCCGTGTTGGCTTATATCACCTTTATTTCTCATTTATATTAAACTCTGCTTCATAATATAATTTTTATTGGTTTGACTTTTGTAAGCGATCAACTTACCTAGTTTTAGAGACTAGGTGCCATCACGATCCTTAAGGTATGATTTTGGGTCGTGGCAAGTTGGTATCAGGGCTCTAGGTTCATAGGTTTTTCGAGTCACTAGCAAGTTTAGTAGAATCTTGCAGATCGGTACGGAGACGTCTATACTTTTCTTAGAGAGGCTACAGAACTATTAGAAAATTTCACTTCTTTCATTCCTATCGTGCAGATTTGTTGATTTTGGAGTTGGAACATTTGTCTTTTTATTCTCTCATAGATGGTGAGGACACAAGCTGCAGTTACTGATGATGCTGCCCGCCAAGGAGGGGCACGTGTTATAGCTAGAGCACTTGTCAGAGAAGCATCTGAGGAGCCACCAATAGCTTCGGTTGGAGAGCAGGCACCCGAGGGGCCTGTTACTACCCTTGGACTTCAGTAGACTTTTGTGCACTTCTTGATCATGTTTGGTACATTGCCTCAGGCGGGATTGATCCCAGTTGCACCGGCTACTTCACAAGCTTAGGAGAAGCTTAGACTCTCGTCGCCCGTACTCCAAAGCAACGGGCTCATGTTGATCAGGTTTCGGGTATTATGCCAGTACAGCCAGTGGTTGCGGTTCAACTTGAGGCCAGTCCAATGGCGTCAGAGGAGGAGCAGAAGAGGTTGGAGAGGTTCAAGAAGTATTTTCCTCTTACTTTCAGTGGCGTAGCTTCTGAGGATGCACAGAGTTTTCTAGACCAATGTCACCATATTCTGTGCACTATGGGAATAATGGAGTTGAGCGGAGTTGCCCTTACCACTTTCCAGCTAACGGAGCTGGTGTATAGGTGGTGGCAAGTATATGAGGAAAGTAGGCCTGCTGGCACAGTGCCACTTACTCGGACTCAGTTCACTGATCTGTTTCTGAGGGAGCTCGTTCCACAAACCCTCAGGGATGCATTGTGCACCGAGTTTGAGAAGTTGCATCAGGGGACTATGATTGTGCATGAGTATGCTACGAGGTTTCCAGAGTTATCTATTCATGCATCTGCTTTGGTTTCCACTGTTAGAGAGAGAGTCAACAGGTTTATTGAGGGACTTATTTATGATCTCAGATTCGGGATGGCACGGGATTTGGAGACAGATACTCTATTTCAATAGGTTATGGAGATCGCAAGGAGGTTGGAGTGTATCCGCAGTCTTGAGAGTGGGGGATAGGAAGGATAAGAAGCCTCGTGGACCTGGAGGATCTACTAGTCCCGATTTCGGGGGCAAAGCGCATCATGGTAGAGGTTTCGTTGGTCAGCTAGTTCAGTATGCACTTCAGGTTTCACGTGGTGCTCCAGTTATCCATGGGTCCTAGAGCACTAGTTTCGGATAGCTCCCACAACCACATCAGCAGAGATGTTATTTTGAGTGTGTGGATATCAGGCACATGGTGAGAGATTTCCCCAAACTCTGGACGGGTGTGCCTCAACGAGGTACTCAGGCTATGGGTTCCGCTCCAGTTGCTACTCCACCTGTACAACCAACTAAGGGTGGAGGACATGCGGGTAGAGGGAGTCCTAAAGGGGGAGGCTGGTCCCATTGTTATGCTTTACCTGGTAGGACAGAGGCCGCTGCACCGAATGATGTCATTACAGGTATGGATCAAGTTTGTAATAGAGATGCATTAATTTTATTTGATACGGGTCCTATTTATTGGTATGAGTCATCCTATCTTGCTTCATATATGGATATGTTTCGTGATTCTTGTATCTGTTTATGTGTCTGCAGCCGTTAGGGGATTATACTGTGGTAGACTGAGTCTATTGTTATGGTTTGTTCACTATTGAGGGTTATGAGACTAGGATGGACCTTCTGTTACTTAATATAATGGGTTTTGACGTGATTTTTGGATGGTTTTGCCACTACTTGCGATTGTGGTGCTCTACAAGCGGGAGTCCGTTACATGTTGTAGTTTTGTTCTGTGGGCTGAGTTAGTGAAAGATATTAGGATGATGTGATGTCTATTCTACTTGTGATTTAGAATTGATGATGGGATCCTCGAATTTTCATGTGGATCAGTATGTTTGGACCGGGCTGTGTGCCGCGGTCGAGTTATGCTAGGATGGGATTCTTTGTGGTTATTGCATATGATTTGCTTCTTCCTTGCGCAATGGATTCATAGTATGGTACCTATGGGGAGTTATACCTATTGGACTTGTTGGATAGTTCTCTCATGTGTTTCTCTTTTCATCTTCGGTTATATTCGAGTTGTGCTTGTTGGATTTAGATTGCGATGTATGTGTCTTGGTGGTGTTTGGTGTGGCTTGTTGGTCGGGTGAGTGGTTATGAGTTTTCACATGTTTCTTACATCATTATTAGTGTTGTGAAGGTTTGGAACAAGGTTCTATTTGATATGAAGCTATTTTACCGGTACCAAGTTTGGTAACATGCATCTATTGTAATCGGAAGTGCTGCTATGGGTATATGAGCGATGAGTTACGTCGTGTGGTTATACGTTGTGAGCATATTTATGATTTTTAAGAGCTGGTTGAGGTTGATACAATGTGTATGTGTGAGTATCGGGTCTTTAGGGGAGGCTTGGATGTTGAAATTTGGCACATAGGCTTATTGGTTAAGGTTGAAGGAATAATCTTCAGTTGGTGTGACGTTGACGGGCTTATGTGGGTTGAGGTAAAGGGGGATCACCTGTGTGCATGTGTATGGTAAGTTTATATAGTGATTTTATAGCTTTGGAACGACTCTTGGCATATTCGAGGACGAATATTTGTTTAAGATGGGAAGAATATAACGACCCGTCCGGTCATTTGAATTTTCGTTCGGTGGTTCGAGGTCGTGCGTAGCTTCACATGATGTATTATGATCTGCGTGTATGGTCGGTTTTGGTTTTCGAGCGGGTTGGGATGAATTTGGAATAATGATTCTCATTTTAGAAGTTTTAAGGTGGAAGAGTTGACCAAATTTGACTTTTGAATATTTTATCTCAGATCGGAGTTTTGATGGTTCTGTTATGTTCGGATGGTGATTTTGGACTTAGGTGTATGCCCGGATGTGGATTTGGAGGCTCCTAGGTGGTTTTGGCTTGAATTGGCGAAAGTTGGATAATTGAAGGTTTGGAAGGTTGATAGGCTTGACCAAGAGTTGACTTTGTGGATATCAGATTCAGATTGCGATTTGGGAAGTTGTTATAGGTCTGTTATGTCATTTGGGACTTGCATGCGAAATTTGAGGTCATTCCTAGTTGATTTGATATGGTTCGACGTGAGTTTTGAAAGTTGAAAGTTGAAAGTTCATTAGTTCATTAGGCTTGAATTGAGGTGCGATTCGTAGTTTTGATGTTGTTTGGTGTGATTTGAGGCCTCGAGTAGGTCCGTGTTATGTTTTGGGATTGGTTGGGCTCTCGGGGACCTCAGGTGTGTTTCACATGAGTTTCGGACTAATTCGCTCATATTTGGAGTTGCTGGTTTTTTTGGTGTTCTGCAGTTCATTGCGATCACTGATGAAGCATCGTGATCACGAAGTGTTATGTGGGTTGCTGATGATTTGGTCATCGCATTCACGAAGTGATGACCATGTTCGTGGAGCCTGGAGGGGAGATGCGCTTCGCGTTCGCGTCTGTCTTGTCACATTCGCGTAGAGGAAAAGCCGGATGGGGCGCTAGTGGTTGGCCTTCACGTTCGCGTGTTGGTCGTTGCGTTTGCATAGGCCAGTGTAGGTGAGGAGTCATGTTCGCAGGGTCAAAACTGTGTTCACGGAGAAGGTTTTTGGCCAGTTGATAATTTGTTCTTCGCGATCGCGAAGAAGGTCCCGCGATCGCGAAGAGGACCCCTAGGTAGACTTATATAATATTCATTTCGAGGGTTTTGAGTTATTTTATCACATTTTGAGTTATAGAGCTCGAATTTGGGCGATTTTGAAGGGGATTTTCATGATTTGGATTGGGGTAAGTATTCTTGACTTGGATTTGGTTATATTTCATGATTCTATCCTTGTTTTTAGTATTTATTTAATGAATCTAAGTGAGAGGTCGATTTGAGGTCAGAATGATGAAATTGGTATGGTTGGACTCGTATTTGAGTGAGTATTTGGAATTTGTGAATTTTATCGGGTTTCGGGGTGGGGGTGCGGGCCCGGGGTTGACATTGCATAATTGAACCAAGATCGTTGCTTTATTGTTTGGGCTTGTTTCCTATGGCTTTTATTGATATTATTAAGTTGTTTGACTAGATTCGAGCCGTTCTGAGATTGATTCACGCGGGAAGGGCTTATTAGTGGATTAATTTAGCTTATTTGAGGTAAGTATCTTGCCTAACTTTGTGTGGGAGAACTTCCCATAGGATTTGTTCTAATTGCATTATTTGTACTATGTGAACGACGTGTACATAAGGTGACGAGTGTGTACACGGGCGTATGTGTTGGTTATGACCAGATTTGACCCGAGGTTGCTTTTATAACTTTGTCTTGATTGAGAAATCTTTATTTTACGTGATTTCACTTTCTTTGTGTACTTGAGTTTATATTCCATGATAGAAATCATGTTTTAGGATTTTAATTCCTTATTTGGCCAAGTTGGGTGTTTGTGAGATTCTTGCTAATTTGAGTTACCTTTCATGTTTATATATTGAACACTCATCTGCAATTCCTTATTGATTTATCCTTGTGCACTGTATTGGTAGATTGTGAGTTTATGTCTTGATGACAATTGTTGGCATGTTTTGTTGTTATGATTTTGGCACATGTGGACTTGTCGGGCGGATTGTTTGGGTGTTTGTATGAGGTTTCTGCCGTGTTTGTTTGAGTGTCTGGGACATTATTTACAATTTTCTGTGGTTCAAATCTTTTTTACTTTAGCCTGTTTCAAAAGATAATGAGGTTGGCTATGTTGGAGCTTGCTTTGACTGATATATTTTTTTCTTTAATGCTTGTTGGGTGAGGACAGTCCCATCATCATTGTTAGGGAGAACTTCGACAAACCCATCCTTTGGTGCAAGTTATTTTGTAATCTTCCGATTTGCCGTAACTTCATCACTCCTGAAGTGTAAAAATTTGCCTGTCAGAGACTAGTTTCAGTAGGTAAAGGAAACCTTAAAGCGGACACTTGGGAAATTGTTGAGATGTCATATGATTTAATTTCGTAGCAAAACATACCATATGGGTGAAAGTAGGTCAGTAAAGTGCCATCCCCCCCTCCTTTAAAAAAGCCTACCTTCTCTTTAATAATTGAGATCTTACTGAAATGTTAGGGTCCTTTATTTTATACTTTTTTTTAGTTAAATACTACTCCCGTTCCAGTTTATGTGAACCTATTTCCTTTTTAGTCCCTTCCAAAAAGAATGACCCCTTTCTAAATTTGGAAACAATTTTGCTTAAACTAATAATTCTACCCTTAATGAGAAGCTTTTATAACCACATAAATATTTTGGGCTCCTTTTGAATTGTTTAGGATCACAAATTCTAAAAGTATTCATTTTTTTTAAACTCCGTGCCCAGATATGAAATAAAGTACAAAACAGAGGAGTTTGAACTCCCTGCACCTACTAAGAATGGAACATGCTCCATTCTGAAAGACTAGTAGGATTTCCAGTTAAGCTCTCAAAAAATCAATAATTGATGAGAGATATACTCGTAAACCCTCCTATACAAAATATACAACCTCAAGGAACATCTAGCAAGTGAATTCTGTACATATTTCTCTCCACAAGAAAAAATTTCTATGCTTGTTTACTGTGTGTATATATATATATATATATATCCAAAATTCCCATAAATTCCACGGGGGCCATTCTTGCTATTAATCCAGTCAACCAACAACTTAGAATCACATTCTATTTGGAGATATGTAATGTCATTATTCCTGCACCATTCAATACCAATCTTGAGAGCCAGTGCTTCAGCTATATTATTGGTCATGCACCCTAGTAGAGTAGCATAAGCAGCAATCATTCTGCTTTAATCATCCCGAACAATCCCACCATCCCCAGCAGGCCCTTGTTCTTTGGGCAACCATCTAAATTCAGCTTAGCAAAACTAATTCTGGGAAGGTTCCATTTCACTGCTGTAGTGTAGATATGATGTTTTGCCATATTCATGACATCATAGAAGTTATCCAGTTCATAAATGGGGAAATTTTAGGAAATTGCTAATGAGTAACTAAAATGAGTTGTTGATTGATTGCTGGGATAATTCTATAAAGGAGACATGTCAATATTTTCAAATCTACTCTTGCATCTAGACTTCCAAATGTGCCAAGAGATAATACCTGGTAGAACCTATAGACATAATTCTTGGATAGGATTACTACCCTCAGTCATCCACCAACTGATAATGTGGTGTCTCAAGCTACTACTTCTTTGGCTGATCCCAAACTGTTGATTGAAGTGCTTCCATGTATTATGGCTGATCATGCTATTAAGGAACAAATGTTCCTCATCTTCTTGTTTATTATTGGTACAACAAGAACTCATAGATGGTAGGGGGATCCCAAACATTCTCATGTTAGTATCCACTGCAATCTTATGTCTGAATAATCTCCACAAGAAAAAGGAAATTTTAAAGAGGGATTTCTTGTGCCAAATCATCTTGTTGACTAAAGAAGTATTCTGATAAGTTCTAATGCAATTCCAAGCAGATTTACAACTAAATTTTCTGTCCGTTCTGGCTGTCCATATTGGTCTATCCACCAGGTCTGGAAACTTAATTGTAATTTTAAAAATTTGAGAAACCACTTTATTAGGTTGAACTTGACTAAGCTTTCGAATGTTCCACTCTCTATCATTGAAATAGGAACAAACTTGACCCTTAATAGAAGTAGAGACATCTCCAAATTGAGCCAACTTGCTCAAGCCAGTCAAATTATCCCACCAGAAACTAGAATTTCCTTAATTGACTCTCCACAAAATTAAAT